>NW_026868476.1:0-119022 GCF_020745735.1 Hemiscyllium ocellatum | reverse complement strand
CAGGCACAAAAGTAGCGCGACGATACATGAACACCAACTACCACAAACGATATGACCTTCTCACTAGTATCCTTACAGATGAGGAAGATACCACATCGACTGGCAACAACAACCATCTTTAGGACAAGACAAAACAACCAATCGGGAATTCACAAGAAGCTTGGAATTGCAGCCAGAACACTATCAACAAACAAATCGCGTTATACCCCATCTACCACCGACCCCCTGAGGAAAATAACAAGAAATGACATCACAACAGGAAATAACATCACCAACCCAAAGAAACCCAAACATATAAATAGAAAACAGGAATCATGTTCAGTGATTCGCCTGAGGCCCACTGAAGATTTACCAACAGAGTGACGAAACTTCTGAAATGAACCTCCCAGCTCAAGCGTGCGAACCTAACTCCACATCCATGCCTCAGTCCTGAGAACATTCTCATGAACATCCTCTGAAACACGATAAAAGTGCAGTGGATTCCTCCTGAGATATGGGACACAAGACTATCGAAAATAGTCCAATTGTAAGAATGTAGAATCTGTTTGTTTAGATATGAGAAATTGTGAGGAAACAAGTCACCAGCGGGTGTAGTTTGCAAGCCCACTCACAGCAACTATGATGTGAAATAAAACATATGAGAAAAAAAATTGTGTGTGATAAATAAAGGATGGCAATAATCTTCAGTGATCTTAATTTTACTCGCCCATCTCGGCTCTTTTGTAAAAAAAAAGTTCAGAGAACATTAAATGATGCATCAAATATGTCCCATCGAACAAAACGAAACTTATCATGTCTTCGATTAATTTACAGATTCCTTAGTTCCAGTGATTTCCTGGAAAACCATCTCATTGCAAAAATTAGAGAAGGGTATGGATCTTTTTGCCAAAAATAATAAATCAGTTGCTCATCTTTGTTTCATGCGTAAGAACATCCAGATTATTCTGCAACACATCATTTTATTGCAGTTTCTCTCTCGATTTTAATAGTTTTTCGGACTTTGACTCTTCCTACCGAATTCATGGCCTCACATACCCGACAGGAAACTGCATCTGTCATTTTTTTTTCCTTACCCAGACGACCTACATACAGTATAGCGCATTGCAGATTCCCCAACCTCATCACAAGATGTCCTGCAATCTATTGTGCCTCATCAGCAAAACTGGACAATTTCACTCTGCCACTTCATCAGGTCGTTAATACAGAGAAAGATCATTGAAGCCATATGCCTGACATTACTGCATTTCACGATTTACATTTTACAACTTTAAAAATTACACATGATTCGGTGGCGTGTGTTCAGTAAATAATGGACAGTCAAAAGGCATTTATTACACAACACCATGAACTCTTAACTTGTTCAACGACGTTTTTATTATTTGGCCCCATATTGAGTCTCTGCTAGAAATAGAAATAGAGTTCATCTATCTGCTTCCTTGATAAAATCCTCATCTCACGTCAGCAAAAAATCTCTGGCAAATTGCCAAAGTGTGATTTTCCTTTCAACGAAAGATGTTGACTGAGTTTACAATCATCTTTTCTAAACTATCTGTTTTACTTCCGTTACAATGGTCTCCAGCATTTTCAAATTCACAGAAATGGCATTGTGCAGATGGAAGCCATTTGGGCCATCCCGTCAGCGTCAACGTTCAATGAGATCCTGGCTGATTTGTTTAATCCTCAACTCTGAAAATGTGTTGCTGGTTAAATCACAGCAGGTTAGGCAGCATCCAAGGAACAGGAAATCCGACGTTTCGGGCCAGAGCCCTTCATCAGGAATGAAAGAGTGTGCCAGACAGGCTAAGATAAAAGGTAGGGAGGAGGGACTTGGGGGAGGGGCGATGGAGATGTGATAGGTGGAAGGAGGTCAAGGTGAGGGTGATAGGCCGGAGTGGGGTAGGGGCGGAGAGGTCAGGAAGAAGATTGCAGGTTAGGAGGGCGGTGCTGAGTTGAGGGAACCGACTGAGACAATGTGGGGGGAGGGGAAATGAGGAAACTGGAGAAATCTGAGTTCATTCCTTGTGGTTGGAGGATTCCCAGGCGGAAGATGAGGCGCTCTTCCTCCAACAGTCGTGTTGTTATGTTCTGCCGATGGAGGAGTCCAAGGACCTGCATGTCCTCGGTGGAGTGGGAGGGACAGTTAAAGTGTTGAGCCACGGGGTGATTGGGTGGTTGGTTGGTCCGGGCATCCCAGAGGTGTTCCCTGAAGCGTTCAGCAAGTAGGCGGCCCGTCTCCCCAATATAGAGGAGGCCACATCGGGTGCAGCGGATGCAATAGATGATGTGTGTGGA
Organism: Hemiscyllium ocellatum; assembly: GCF_020745735.1. Taxonomy (NCBI): domain Eukaryota; kingdom Metazoa; phylum Chordata; class Chondrichthyes; order Orectolobiformes; family Hemiscylliidae; genus Hemiscyllium; species Hemiscyllium ocellatum. Next base: position 116,730 of record NW_026868476.1, on the reverse strand, counting down.
GGTGCAGGTGAATTTGTGGCGGATATGGAAGGATCCCTTGGGACCTTGGAGAGAAGTAAGGGAGGAGGTGTGGGCGCAAGTTTTACATTTCCTGCGGTTGCAGGGGAAGGTGCTGGGAGTGGAGGTTGGGTGGGTGGGGGGGTGTGGACCTGACGAGGGAGTCATGAAGGGAGTGGTCTTTGCGGAATGCTGATAGGGGAGGGGAGGGAAATATATCCCTGCTGGTGGGGTCCGTTTGGAGGTGGACCTCCAAACCTGCACCTGCACCTCCACCTCCACACACATCATCTATTGCATCCGCTGCACCCGATGTGGCCTCCGCTATATTGGGGAGACGGCTGCCTACTTGCGGAACGCTTCAGGGAACACCTCTGGGACGCCCGGACTAACTAACCCAACCACCCCGTGGCTCAACACTTTAACTCTCCCTCCCACTCCACCGAGGACATGCAGGTCCTTGGACTCCTCCATCGGCAGAACATAACAACACGACGGCTGGAGGAAGAGCGCCTCATCTTCCGCCGGGGAACCCTCCAACCACAAGGAATGAACTCAGATTTCTCCAGTTTCCTTATTTCCCCTCCCCCAACCTTGTCTCAGTCGGTTCCCTCAACTCAGCACCGCCCTCCTAACCTGCAATCTTCTTCCTGACCTCTCCGCCCCCACCCCACTCCGGCCTATCACCCTCACCTTGACGTCCTTCCACCTATCACATCTCCATCGCCCCTCCCCCAAGTCCCTCCTCCCTACCTTTTATCTTAGCCTGTCTGGCACACTCTCCTCATTCCTGATGAAGGGCTCTGGCCCGAAACGTCGGATTTCCTGTTCCTTGGATGCTGCCTAACCTGCTATGCTTTAACCAGCAACACATTTTCAGCTCTGATCTCCAGCATCTGCAGACCTCACTTTTTACTCGAAGATTTAATCCTCAACTCCACCGTTCTGCCTTAACCCCATGGTACTTGATTCCCAAAGTGCGTAAATGTCTCTTTACCCTCAGTCGTGAATGTACCCAGCCTTGTCAGTCCTCTGTTGTAAGGAAATCAACAAATTTGCTGCCCTCTGAAAGAGAGAATATCCTCCTCATTTTTGTCTTAAATGGGCAACCCCTTCCTCGAACATTAGATCCTCTGGTCCTGCACTATCCCCCGTTTAAATCAAAGCAAAACAAATCTCTAAAGTTAGGTCTGCACTCACTCTTGTGTCCAGTGGCAATTCTGAGCATTGGAATTATTTTTGTTTTTGACCTCTGGTTAAACAATCTGCACTGATTTACGAATTCGATTTGTCGATGACGATTCTGCTTCAAAAACACTTCATCATCTGTGATCCATTTGTCGCTGGCAGACACTATACAAATGAAACGACATCTTTCTTTCTCGATCCGTTACCAAGTTTATTAATCTCACTGCGCATGAAAATGGATTCTTCCCATCCGCTCTATCCAACATCAATGTGTGTCGTTCAGTTCAACTCTCATCAGCCTCCTCTGTTCTTAACAAATATATATGGAAAGCAAATATTGAGATCATTGTGCAGACAGAGCAAGCCAGGAAGCAGTCTTTCAGGTTGGAAGCCTCCATTCCAGAAACAATGCTAAGGGTCACCACGCCCCACGTAGCTGCGGCTGAGGGGATAAGGTGATGCGTTAGCAATCCTTCCGGGGTTTCTCTGCATTGGTTCGAATTCTATCGGCTACAACTTCGCAACTTGAGTTTCGACTTACCTCCTGCAGTACGAATTATTTTTCAAACTTCAAAACCCAGTCGCATCAAACAGTTCTGGACATTTGTCTACATTTAGGAAACTCGAGGTCTGAACCACAAATACACTCCTGTTTCTCTTTCGACGGATACTGCTCGATTGTCGAATTTCTGCAGTAATCCTTGCATTTATTCTGCGCACGTGCTGCCTTCCATTCAAAAATCTTCAATCCCAGTGCTCAGGTAACTGGCCCTGGTGAGTGACAACACTTCCTACTGTTTATCAAATTGCCCATCCTCACTAGTCCTTCCAACGTCATTATGAACAGTCAGTGGAAATATCCGGCTCACCTTTCCTCCAAAAAAAGACCTTACCTCCCTCGGCAATCTGTCCAGAAAAGGGGATTTCCTCATGCCTGGTAATGTTGTAAGGCGGAGGTTTGTGAAGTGAATTTGGGAAAACATTGTCAGTTGGCAGGTGGATTTTTTGTAACGAAATACAACAGGAAATCTAATGTGCACTTTTGTGAATCTTTACGACCAGATTGCGAAGCAGAATTAGAGGGAAATGCAGTGTGAACCGCCCAACTGAGCAGAGACAGTCCAGACATCTTTCCCTTCGTTAAGAGGCCGGGCCATTGACTCAGATGTTCTTCAGACATGCTCAGATCTGAGATATTGAAAGGATCCTCATTCCTAGACATCAGGAATTTAAACATCATCTCGGTTTTGGAACACTGAGAAAGCTCTGGTACAGACAAGACACTGAATGGTTCAAACGGATACAGTCCTGGTTATAGAAGAGCCGGTTACTGGTGACATGAATGTGTCTGCAGAGGGTGCGATCAGACTGTGACCTTGTCTCCACAATGAATATATCAGACTTTATTTTGGGCAAGTAATACTCATAGAGGAAAATTGACATTCAGGGAGTGGCAGGCCAAACTTGAAATCAGTAACAGCCAGTTTTAGAGGGCCATGCAAGCTCTGGATTCAACAGTCTCTCTGCCGAAATTGGTCAACACTTGCGGCTGTTAAACGAAGGCGCAGATCTATGACTGTTCTCACTTCATCCGCCTTCTTTCCTGCACAGTTCTTGGTTTTAAATTGGGTCAGCAAAATGTTCCCTAAAACAGTAATCTTATCCGGAACCACAAACGTGTTTCTGTATTCTTTTAATGACTAATGTTATCGACTGCGGATTTCAGGACACTGAAACAAAAAACAGAAACTTCTGGGGAAATCCACCAGGTTTTGCATTACCTGTGGGGGAAAGCAAACTTCTGATAATGATCTGAAGAAACTTTGAAACATTGTCTCTGAATCTGTCTCCACAGATGCTGCAAGACCTGTTGAGTTATTTTTCCTGCAATTTCTGCTTTTGTTTTTACCTCTATGTCCATTCCATCTATTGGCATGGAGGATCCAGTCCCACCATATACCGACATTTAGCCCTTTCGGAAGCTTTGATCTTTGAATTCAAATGAACCCAGCAATGATTAACTCTGCCTCAGCTCCACGCGGGAAGAGAGAACTGGAAAGGTATACCGCTGGCGTGGTTCAGCCGCCGGGGGCGAATAGTTAAAGTGTTCGACTTGAAATGCATTGGGAATTCCCCAGGAGGCTGGAATCCTGCCGACTACGACTGAGTGCAGAGAAAACCGAAGTTTCCAGCCATCCTATTGTTTGGGATCAAATCAGGGCGTGAGGATTCAATTGATCCAGGTAAGGATTGGTGCAAATCTCCAGCGCACTCATCAAACCGTTCAGTTGCAAATGTACATGGGCAAATACGTTTGAACTTGTGGACCACAAAATTGGAAAAGAGACGTGAACAGTGCAAGTGCCAAAAGACATTTTCTGTTCTGTAGACCTGTGACCAACTGCAGTTACTGGACAACTTTTGCAAAATGTACCTGAGATGGCAAGGGGTGGAACTGATTCTACCCGATCTGTGTTCCAGATATGGTATCGATTGGAACATTGGGATTGGGTATAACTGCCAAACTGCATTCTATGAGAATCGGGAAGATAAGATCCTGGTATCTCTTTACCCTGCTGTGTGCAAGCACATACCTTCTCAATACTCGTTGTTTGATATTCCATAGCCCCGCTTTCAGGTAATCATTGGATTTACGATCTTCCTGTGTTTATATCAAACAGCTCAGTGACTTCGGAATTGGATGGTCAGAAGGAGATGGAGATGAGACAGGCAGAAAAGCAAAACGAGACCCGACGTGAAAGTGTTTCGAGTTTGCCGTGTGTCCGTTGATTTAAATGAAGGTTATTTGCTTGTCGCTGTTCTTTCAGATTCCCAGGTGCCACAGGTCGGTGGATTTTGGGAAATTGAACATTACACATGAACAACCTGTGGGATTATTACAGCTCACTGTCGATTTTATATCACAGCACACTGCAACGTTTTATATTAACTGGAAAATGGGCTTGCGTTCAACCTAAAGCTGCGTTTTGTCGAAGAAAGTTTAAACATGAAGTAGATGGAACGTATATAATCCTGGGACCTCTGCCCCTCTGGGGAGATGTGTCCGTATATCTTCCACTGTGGCTGAAAATGAGGATGAGTTTCTCAAGGGGGTTACAACATAATATGAAAATGTGTTGCTGGAAAAGCGCAGCAGGTCAGGCAGCATCCAAGGAGCTGCTGCGCATTTCCAGCAACACATTTTCAGCTCTGATCTCCAGCATCTCACTTTCTCCTACAACATGGTATGACCATGTCAAACTTCAGTCCCATTATTCTATCACTTAAGATCACAGGGAGAATTTCATTGCATTTGCACTGGAAATATCAGAATAAACAAGATTATGTGGCAAAAACGAAAACTAGGACTTTAATAGAATGATGTCACTGAGCCACAAAGCGTGATGGGCCAAGTGGTCATTTTTAAAAGCTGTAAAAAATGTAAGACGGGGGAAACCGATCTGCAGTGAGACTGATCCGAAAGCAAAATGCAAAAGCAGTGTCATTGAGAAAGGAGACAGTGTTTTCTGCCGCCCTCGTTGGTGAAGTAACCATTATGTATCTACTCACTCACTGCCACGGCGCACGTTCAGTTCCCAATCTGGAGATGGGAGTACGGCAGTTCCCGCCCATTATGATGACAGTGTTTGTGAAACAGGAAATGAAGTGGGAGCTGAGAAATGATTCGCTTTTGTACCAAACGTGATTAATGCTAACATAAAATAAAGAACTACGGTTGATGCAAATCTAAAACAAAATCAGGGATTGACTGATAGATTATGCGCCTTGCTGCATTTGCAGAGAGAAACAGAGTTAATGTTTCAGATCTACAGAAACAGATTAGTTACAGATTTCCATATCATGATGGCGGGGAAATGACCAGTTTTGTCAACATTTTTATCAGAATTTCTCATTCGCTGACACACGTCATTTAGACAAATTTAAAATGGTTTCATCGACTGTAATGCTGTTTCCATAGCCGTTCAGCTGCTGAAGGTTTGGACATATATTGTTACATTTTTCTTTTACTTTCTCTCACTCAGCAGCCATGTCGAATGGGGAATTGGTTCTCCCTTCATATAAATCAATGGAGTCTGTATTTGTCTCTTTGTGTGATGTATGCACCACTCTGTTTCACATTTTCTGACGTTCAACCTGTTCATATTCCTCGTTTCCCGTTTTTGGTCTTTGAAATGTCTCACATTCGGAGGCAGTGAAATAGGGGAGTTGCTGAGAGACTATGTCCTCCCACCACTGGCTGGATTGCATATCTGGGCCCACATTCTCAGGATAATGTATCTGTTACTTAGGGCTGCGGTAAGGAGACGTTATTTATTCAACATGTCTTTCGAATTCTAAATACAACATCTTTTCCTCCGGAAATAAAAGCAGTTTCATTCGAAATATAGGATGACAATGATGTATTTACTGTTGGTGAAAGATGAATGATCGGTGACTGCAGAGAATGAAGATGATCAGCTCTTGGTGTCTGTGCTATGGCCACAACATTTCCCGACAAATCTGCAGTGTCTGCTGCCTCAACTCGTTATTCCCACTAAAACTGGGAGTGAAAGAGCAAGCGTAACAGAAGAGAAGAAAAGAAGTTTTTGTGGGACAGTGGAAAGAGGTTCCAGTTTGTATTAACAGTCAGCAAGAAACAACATTCATTGGTGGAGAAAAAAGGAGGGAATAACTCTAGGAGCATCAAATCACAACAGGCTGAGCTCAAATCAGAAAGCTGCGGGATCAGCAATATGACATTTGAAGAAGATGAAACAATGAGCCTTTGAAAGATTGGACATCCACAACTGGCATTTGAATCCCAAGTTCTCTTGTTTACTAGAGAAGAACTTTAACGAACCGAGTCACAGTGCCTCCACTAGAAGTGCGTTTACACATCCACACTTGTAGTTCTTTAACCACTTCATCACAAAAGTTTGGAAATGTTTTTCTTTTTTGTTGAGAATTGCAATCAATGCCCGCTTTTGAACAGACATTTCACAGTTCAACATTCTCCATTGAAAATGTACAGGGAAAGTTAATGTGCACTTACATTGGTTTCAAACTGTACTGTTCACCTGTTTAAACTGATAGAATAAGGAGAATGTGTCCATCCTTTCTTGGCCCATTGACGGCGTTCACACACCCAGAGGGATCCTCACACCAAGAGGAAGAGGGTTATTGTGGTGAATTGACCTGGAGTGAGTGTGAGCCAGAATCAACATTGGGCAGTGTAGGCAGACCCATTGGCATCAACACTGAGCCTAACACCACCAGCTCCACGATAACTTCCTGCCTCATGCGTTCCAGTCATCATTGCCATGCACTTTCATTTGACTTCCTCACTCCACTTCTTTACTTGTTCACGACCGATTGCAGGTGTCTGCTTAGAACCTGACATTTTTAGAAACATGTCTCTATCAATGAGATATGATTCACTGATCATCAAAAGATACCCCGGAGAAGGAGGGAATGAGTTAGTTTCTTGAACCTTTCAACTCATGAGCACGACGAATCGTCATGCTGCTGCTAACGATGGATTGCTCGGATTTAGACCCGACAACACTGAAAAAACAGTGAGATGATTGGCGCGGGATTTGCCGTGGTAGTTTCTCCGTGTATCTACTACCATACTCCTTCTAATTGGATGCAAACAATCCATACCTGCTGTAGAAGTGAAATGGAAAGGAATTACAATTAATTACTGTCTGAAACTTTGTTAAGCTGCTCTCATACCTTGGACTGAACGTGCGCCGGAGTGTACAGCAGCAATTATCATCCTGATAAGGAGTGCAGTTTCCGTCCCCTCACCCTTTCTGTAACAATAGTACCGCGTTTGTTTTCAGTGCGAACGCAACCCGGTTTGAAAACAAAGTAACATTTATTTGCTGGTGTCACAGTGCACCACGGATTGTTGATGTCGCCTCTTTGTCAAATGAATCCCAAGATAGTCTCTGAAAGGCCTCATTTTGATTTTGTCTGCTGTTTTTCAACGCGAATGAACCAACATCAGAAATCCTGAATCATGCTTTGGTGCAGTTCGCATGTTAGCGACTCAGTCATTTCGCAACAGGAATGAATGGAATTGCAGTCTAACCTTCACACGTGTTCTGAAATCGAAGCCATGTTGGAACTGGAACTGAGAAAGTGATAGACACGAAATGACGTTGTATCATTTACCTCATAGAAGAGCAGGAAAATGTAAACCTGGTCAGGGGAGGAGGTGGGGACAGCAAAGTGAGACAAGTGGAGGTCTCGTGAAACCTCTTCTTTCTGATTCAGTCAGCAACAAGAGTCATGAAGGTGCCTCAGGCTGGATAGCTTCCCCATCTCGAACACCGAACAATCACGTCGAGTAAGGACCTCTTTGACACCTCATTGTTTTGTTCTGCTAATTCTATTTGGAGTTTCTTACCTCGGTTCTAGAAGCGCTTTTGTTTCACCTCCTCGTTTATTCTCCGTCCTTCATTCTCAGTTTGTTGGGAAGAACGAGGTGAGGCAGGAATCACTGCGGATATCCCACGCTGATCATTCTCTGCTGTAACTGTTCATTAATTTTACACCAAAAGCAAAATATTATGAATTGTATTTGGAATTTAAAAGGAAACATGTCGAAGGCCTCAGGCCTAAGTGACAGATATATTATCTAGAGAATGTGAGCCCAGTTCTCCACAGTCCAGTCAGCGGGAGGAGAAATTGCCTCATCAGCTGCACTTTCACACTGTCTTCTGCAGTCAGAGTTTCCAAAGACCAGAAATGGGAAATGAGGGATTTGGACAGAGACTGTGAAAGAAGGTGACAATGAACAGACATAGAAAGACAAATGGAAACTCACATTGTGGAAGACACTGAAAGGGTCAATTGTCCACTTGACATGGCTGCTAAGTGACAGAAAGGAAAAGAAAAAGGTAACCATTAAAGCACAGCTTGTCACCAGCTCATGGAAACGGAAGCAGCATTACCGCCAAAACAAACCTTTTAAATTTGTAAAAGTGACGTTTGTCAACTAATGAGAAGTTTGATAAATATGATGATCCCACACATAATACTGAAAATGTGCCTGCATTACAATGTTGAAATACCGAACGAACCTGCTTCTGTCGATCTGAAACACTAGCTCTACTTTGCTCCATGGATCCTGCCAGGCGCTGAGTTTCTCCAGCATTCCATGTTTTTGTGTCACATTTCCAGCATCCGCAGCTCTTTGTCTTATGTTAACCTGAATCGTGTTTTTGACAAAACATGACCACTTCTCAGCCACATCCATCATTTCCTGCTTTAGGAATGCTGCCACTACGACAAACGAGCACAGGAAATTTCCCATTCCTCGACTGGAAATCGAACTCGAGCCAGAGCGCTGGGAGCACTGAATCAGAAACAGTAGAGAACCACAGAAAACAACAGACCCTGTCGTCCCTTTCATCAATTACACTGCTGTTGTAAGGTTTGTAGCTCAGGTTGAGGTTTCGGGTGTAGGTTTGTTCACTGAGATGTAGGTTTGAGATCCAGACGTTTCATTACCTGGCTAGGTAACATCATCAGTGGCGACCTCGCAGTGAAGCGAAGCTGTTGTCTCCAGCTTTCTATTTATATGTTTGTCCTGGATGGAGTTCCTGAGGTGTGTAGTGATGTCATTTCCTGTTCGTTTTCCGAGTGGTTGACAGATGGTATCTAGATCTACGTGTTTGTTTATGGCGTTGTGTTTGGAGTACCAAGCCTCTAGGAATTCTCTGGCATATCTTTGCTTAGCCTGTACCAGGATAGATGTGTTGTCCCAGGCGAAATGTTTTTCTTTCACCCGTGTGTAGGGCTACGATGGAGAGAGGGTCGTGTCTTTTTGTGGATAGCTGGTGTTCGTGTATCCTGGTGGCTAACCTTCTTCCTGTTTGTCCTACGTTGTCTTTGTGGCAGTCCTTGCATGGAATTTTGTAGATGATGTTGGTTTTGTCCATGAGTTGTACTTGGTCTTTTAAGTTTGTTAGTTTTTATTTGAGAGTGTTGGTGGGTTTGTTTGCTACTAGGATTCCGAGGGGTCTTAAGTCTGGCTGTCATTTCTGAAACTTCTTTGATGGATGGTAAGGTGGTTAGTGTTTCTGGCTGTGTTTGGTCTGCTTGCCGTGGTTTGTTCTCGAGGAATCTGCGGACTGTACTTTTTGAGTGTCTGTTCTTCTTGAATACGTTGTATAGGTGGTTCTCCTCTGTTTTCCGAAGTTCGCCTGTGCTGCAGTGTATGGTGGCTCGTTGGAATAGTGTTCTGACAAGCTTCGTTTGTGTGTGTTGGGATGGTTGCTGGTGCAGTTAAGTATTTGGTCAGTGTTTGTCGTTTTTCTGTATCCGCAAGTTTGTAGTTCTCCGTTGTACATTCTTTCGACTGTGACGTCGGTTGCTGTCGGTTTCTTCCTCCTGGCACTCCATCCACAACGCCATAAACAAATACATATATCTAGATATCATCTATCAACCTCTCAGAAAACGAAAAGGAAATGACATCACCACAAACCTCACGAACCCCATCCAGGACAAATGTATAAATAGAAAGCAAGGAGACAACAGTTTCGCTACACTTAGAGGTTCCACTGATGATGTTACCTAGCCACGTAATGATACGTCTGGATCTCAAACTTTCAGCTCAGTGAGCAAACCTACACTGCTTTTGACATTTCAGTTCTGATCATTTTCGCTACAGACCAGTTTCTCCCTGTCCTACATTATTTGTGACAACGTGACAATTGTTCATTCAGCCCTCTATGCTGTTTTGTTCATACTTATCCATGTATTCTAGTCCCCGTTTCCATTTGACCCATAATTTTGCGTGTTCTGATGTCTCCAGGTCAAGTGTAAATGGGATTATCCCTGTGATCTTAAATGACACAACAAATGGAGAGAGGTTTGACATGGTCTCACTGTGTTGAAATACCATTGATGAATCGATCCAGTTTTTCACCCACAGAGGGAGTCACACAGGCACAATCCCAACAGGGGCAGAGGTTTGAGAAGATTTGTAGCACCGGTTGAGTTTCTGGAAGTAGGCAAACCTACTTCCAGAGGGGAAGACGTCTTCAGGTTCTACCAGTTCCTTGTGTTTCACGTCCGTGAGTTTCTCGGAAAAAGGCAGCTTTAGGTGGAACTCCAGACACTTCTCCAGACAATGTGAACCGTTGAAGTGAACATGGACAGTGCGCTTAAATAGTCACACACGGTACTCATGTGTAACTTGCAAATTCCAAAAAACCCACAAACCCAAACCCAATATGATAGGACAGCAGCCGGCAAAAACAAATCATCAGGCTAAACAATTGACAGATGACACACTTCCATGTCGCGTCTCTTTCTAGTTTTGTCCCGTCGCACGTGCATCTCCCTCTGAGTGCCAGGCTGCGAGGACAAAGATCTGTTTTACACAAACGCAGGCAGTATGTGAAGGAAGGACCAGGGTTATATAACACGTTGGTTATTGAGAAGCGAGGGAATTGCACTCAGCTGGTCTATGATCAGGATTTTATCTTCCTGATTCCCCAAGGAACTAATTCAAGGAATGTGCACTGTATACCCAGTCCGAACGTTCCAATGGATATCCTGTCTGACAGAAAGATCAGGGGAGAGTCGAATCCACTCCTTCATGCCTCGGGTATATTTTGCAGACGCTGTCCTTGCACTTCAGCATAGGAGCTCACCGCAGGTTCACAGATTTCTCCAGCACAGAGAATGTCTTTAGGCCTATTTGCGCACTGTTCTCGACTCATTTACCAACACTTGGCTCATTGGTCTTATGAAGATATCGGTGCACCTTTCAGAGACTTAATAGTAGCAGAACTTCCGGACACAGAACGAAGTGTTCTCAAAACGCCACAACGTAACACTGGTTTGAAGAACTCAATTATATCATTGCCTGGAAATGAAAAACAAATTTGCATTCGGCCAACCAGTTTAAAATATACCCTGAAAAAAATTAATTCCAAACAAGTTTGATTTGATTTTATTGACAATGTTAAAAGCCAATGAAACAATCAGATGCTCTTGGGTATAAGACCGGAAAAATTGAACAGTTCAGAAGAGAACTGCTAAGATCCAGCATTTAGCAGACTGCTGAGAAATATCTCTTAAAAGTAACTTTTGGTTCAGTAATTGGTGACGCAAAAATTGCAAACAAAGGGAAAAGAAGACATTGGAAGCTCCGAAGACAAGCACCGACTGCTGCTAGTTTTTAAGATGAGAAGTGTTGTTTGTCAATCTTAGTGGGGAATGTATCGGACTCGTATTATCGAAGGGAAGTTAAAAGATAGTTTAGAGAAAGAAATTGTCAATAGTGTTTCGTTAAATATTCTCTGTTATATTTTCAGAAATGGCGTTGTCAATTTTTACTTTAAGTAGCCCTCAGCCACTCGAAATTTTAGATTCCTGCAAGGGATAATTATTTTCTGTGTTGCTGGTTTAAAATTTCACAGGAGTGTTTACCTTGTGTCCTAACAATCTTGGAGATCGTCCTGGATTTGAACCTGTTTGGACAACTTTGAATAGATTTGGGAAACGAAAATTCCCAGCAAATTGAAACACTTCCAGGTTAGTATACTAGATCTTTAAATAAAACGCAAGTGAGACAAAGTGATTATATTTGGAGACTTGTGGTTGATTAAATATAAGAGAGAGAAATGTCTTAAAATTGCAACAGACGTTCTGAGATTTGAAGATGTTTCTCAAATTTGCCAAGAAAGTTTAGAATGAAAGAAAATGCCATACTTTTAGTATTAGCAAATAAGTTAGATTTGGGATTAACCACGGACAAAATAAAGTAGTTGAAGGAGTTACACAAACACTAAGCTGTGACGGAAAAACAACTTAGTGCAGTTGAGGTAGAAAAAATTAAGTTAGTCTCGAGGAAAATGGAGTGAGAAGATAAACAAAGCGAGAGAGAGGAAAGCGAGAGGGAGAAAGAAAGAAAGGGGGGAGAAGAATGAGAAAAGTGAGAGACGAGAAGGAGAGAGACAGAGAAACAGAGAGAAGGGAGATAGAGAGGGAGGAAAAAGAGAGAGAAATTCCTTGGATGAGCAAAGGGAGATAAGAAAGGAACAGAGAAGAGAGAGAAGGAAAGAGAAAATTTGAACTTGAGAAGTTGCGAATTTGTCAGCAAAGTCAAGTTAACAGGATGGAAATTAAAAGAGAAATTAGTGATATATGTAAATGTGTCACAACTCCACAACATTTTGATGAGGATGATGTTGAAGCCTTCTTCATTTCAAGGAAAAACATGGCTAGGCAGATGGAATAGTCCGAAGATTTATGGGTAATGCGAGTTCAGACTAAACTCGAAGTCAGAGCGAGGAAGGGATTTGGTATGATATTACGTGAGGTGTGAAAAGATTATGAATGATTAAAATAGGCTACTTTCAGTGCTTCTGAACTGGTACCAGAAGTAAATCGAGAGCGTTTCTGAAACACTGGTCAGACTTATGTTGAGTTAAAAAGAAATAAACACAATACTCTTGATGGATGGATTCTTATTTGGATAAAGAGAGGATATTTCAGGGTATTAGAGAGATAATTCTGCTGGAGGAGTTCAAAAACACACTTTTAGAGATTGCAAGAATTCACGTGGAAGAAAAAAAGATTTCGGAAAGTCAGAAGGGGAGCAGAATTAGTAGATGAGTACATGCTGGTGCATAAGACAAGCTTTTGAACAGATATTCGTCCTGTGAAGGATCGAAATTGGCAGAAGGGGAGATTCTGCATTACTAAACCAAGAACCGGGTGCACTTGGAAGATATGAGAGCAGGAAAAAAAAAGTCCAAGAGAGTGGAAAGGAGGTGAAAGGCCTCAGCTGTTTCCATTCTGGCAAAGTTGAATACGAAAAGACACAGTACTTGTCGTTAATTAAAGGTGTTGTGGAAAATAGAAGTGTTTAAAGAAGCTAAACTGGTGGCATTAATGTAGGTAATACATGAGACCGCAAGAAGAGCTGAGAAGCTGCAGACGGATGTGCAGCCTCGGCAGGGGCTGGTTATGCAGTTATTACCTGATCTCTACAAAGAATCTGCCGCTGTGGTAACGTTTACTCAGAAAGAACGGGGGAGAAGAACAAGAAGCTATAATTTTGAGAGTGACAGGATCTAACCAGTCGCTGGTAGTAAGAGATGGGCGAATATGTACCCTTTCATATCTGTTTCCCATGAGTGTCGTAATTTGTGGGATATATGGGCAGACATTTAGCGTTCCCTTATGTAAGATCAGGTTGCAGCGCCAATTTATGCCGGGGAAATTTACGCTGGGCGTGATAGACAGAGTGTCAGTTCCATGAATTCAGTTTGTGCTTGAAATGATTTGGCAAGATCCAATTTGGAAGTGACTCCCCTTATTGTGGAGAAACCCAAGGAAGACGAAGAAACTGAGGTGTTAAAACAGAAATATTTTTCTATTTTCCCAGACTGTGTGTTAAACAGATCCCACTCTCAATAGTCACAGCACCAAGTGACAAGTAAACAGAAAGATGAAGGAGTTGAGTTGAGGTCAGCTGATACACTACTTGATATGATTCGTGTAGTGGGCCGAAGTACACAAGACTGTGTTGCAGCTACCACATAGAGAGGAAGTGTTATGCGTAGCACATGAACTACCTATAAGGGGTGACCGAGGGTTACGACACACGCAAGCTAAATACTAAACATTTCTATTGGCCTGGAATGCACACGGGATGTGGTTTTCTTTTTCTGACAGTGTCACATATGTCAAATGGCAGGTAAGCCTCAGGCGGCAATAAAAACGCGCCTTTGTTGCCAATTGCCGCAGTTGGAGAATCTTTCAGTTGGATTATAATTGATTGCGTGCATCCCCTCCCAAGAACTAAATGTCAGAACCAGTGCTTGTTGACTACAATGGATGTGCTATCCATATTTCCAATGGCAATTCCTTCCCGGAGTATCAAGGCCACAATTCTGGTAGAGGAGTTAGTAGCTTGCTTCACACGCTATGACCTAACTAGTCAGATTCAGTTGGACTAAGGGTCAAATTTTACTGCTCGACTGTTTAAGGAGGTTATTGATAGCTGAGATACAACACTTTAAATCTAGTGCATATCTTCCTGAATCCTTGGGAGCTTTAGAAAGATGGCTTAAGACCTTGAAGACCATGAAGAGAGCATACTGTCAAGATTACCCGAATCATTGGGAAATGATATCCCATTCGTATTGTTTGCCATTTAGAATGTTCCAAACGAATCCACTTAGTCAATTCCTTTTAAGTTCATATTCGCACATGAAGTGATTGCCCTTTGGAATTAATTAAAGAAACAAATGACAGGGTCAAAGTCGAAGATCACACAATTAAATCATGTAATGGAATTGAGGGAGAGACTAAATTTGTCGGTGATTCAGCAAAACAACACCCAAAGATGGCACAGCGTAGGATTACGCAGGTGGCAGATAAAAATCTGGGACTCAGAAGTTTTCCCACGGGGATAACTTGTCAGTACTGTTACCAATCATAGGTGATCCCTTTAAAGTTAGGTTTAGTGGTCCCTGTGAAAAAGTTGAGTCAGTTGAACTATTTAGCAAAGATGTCAGATAGAAAATAAAACTGTATTGGGTATGTCATGTGAACATGTTGAAAACGTATTACACAACAAAGGAAGAACTGGAGGAAGAGTTGTTCGTTACTGCCCAGCAGAGTGAGGAATCGAATTCAGTTGCTTTGAATTTTGATGGACCTCAAAACAGATTCTAAAATGATGAAGTCCTTGAGGAGTGGGATGGATTAGAAAGCTGTCTGTCTCAGGAGCATAGAAAAGTGTTGAAAGATTTTTTATTCCTACAGAGTCAGGGCACATGCAAGAATCACATGGGGAGGACGAAAGCAATTGAACACGAAGTAGATGTAGGGAATTCTGCTGCGATAAAGCAGTATCCCTCTCGACTTAATCGTCTCAAAGGCTGACAGGACAAGATGCAGGTGAACACCATGCTTGACGAGAACATCATTGAACCAAGCCAGAGCGCGTGGAGTTCGCTGATTGTCTTAGTTACCAAACCAGATGATTTGTGTTGAATTTTGTGCGGATTATGGAACGGTCAACGCCGTTACAAAATCGAACTCATATCCAATTTCTAGATTGGAGGACTGCATCCAGAAAGTCGGACAAGCCAGTTACATCACCAAGTCGGGCATAATGCGTGGCTACTGGCAGGTACCGTTGTCAAAGTTGGTGAACAAATCTCTGCGCTTGTAACTCCATATAGGCTATATCAGTTTAAAGTGATGCACTTTTGAATGAAGAACAAGCCCGCCACACCCAAAGACACTTGTACAGAGTTATGGCCGGGTTGACAAATTGTGTAATCTATTTAGGCGATGGAGTGATCCTTAACAATTCAAGGAATGATCACAAGGGTCTGTTGGCAGAGCTCTTTGAACCACCACGAGAAGCAAAACTGATGACAAACATAAATAAAACAGAATTCACGAAGGCAAAGGTGATGTTCTTGGGATGTAACATCGGTCATGGCAGGTTGAGCACCCTCCGGAACGTGAGGACGAAGGCTTCTGAGGAATTGCCATGATCAACATCGAAGAAAGAGTTTCTTTAATTCTTCAGACTCAGCGGACTCTATCAGAAGTCTGTTCCAAACTATACTAGTGTAGTGGCATCGTAAACCGATTTGCTGAAGAAGAACACTACTTTTCGGTTGACAGTAACATGCCACGTGGCAATTGACCATTTGAAGTCGATATTAACCACTAAACCAGTATTACCTACGCCAAACGTCTAAAAAACTTTTAAGTAGCCATCGATGGTCGTGACGTTAGAGTTGGAGGTGTACTCCAACGGGAAAAATGAGCATGGGGAAGAACTGCCAGTTGATAACTTTTCATAGAAAATCAACATCTATCAGAAGAAATGCTGCACAATCGAAAAAAAAACTATTGAGTTTGGTACTGGCGTTACAAATTTAATGTATGTGCCATGAACAATGGATCGGAGAGGTTATGTACACAGACCACAATCCGCTAAAACGTTGTATATATGTAATAATATGAGACTATCCCGTTGGCTTCTTATGGAAGAGACGTTCACTTTAAAAATCGTACATGTTGTGGGTCAGTAGAATGAAATCACAGACGCGTTATCGCAGGTTCAACTGATGGTGTTCAGATGGGATTGTCTTTATTTCATGTTTTATATGTATATATAGGAAAAAACAAAGTCGAAAGTGTATAAAATTTATCGATATGTTCGGGTAAAATATTTAAAAATTAAAATGAAAACATATCTTCATTATGATGGTTCATTGTTTCCTGTAGGGGCGAGGTGTTTTAAACATATTAGTGCACGTTTAAGAGATTTAAAAGCAGCAGAACAACCAGACACAGCAACAAGTGTTCCCAATAAGACAACAACGTAATCCTGGGTCGAAAAATTCTATTAGTTCATTGCCTGGAGACATAAATAGCTCGAGTTTGGCCACTCAGTTTAAATTTTAATCAGAAAATATATAAATTTCAATTCAAATTTTAATTGTGTCTCTTGAAAGTCTTTAAAAAAAAACAGGGACCCAATCAGATGCTCTGGGGTATGAGACGGGGGACATTGAACTGTTGAGAGGAGGACTGCCAAGACCTTGCATGTAACAATCTTCTTGAAAAAATATATATCTGGAAAATAACTTTTCGATCCGTGATCTTTGACACAAAATCTTTGACACAGGGACAAAGAAGAGACAGGAAGATCCGAAGACAAGAACCTACAGCTGCTTAGTTTTGATAAAGAAGTGCTGTTCTGTAAACCTTAACTGGGAGTTTTATCTGAATAGCATTATCGAATGGAACATCAAAATGGGTAATATAAATACATTGGTCTGTTAATTTATCTCTCTTTTACTTAAGAAATGAAGTGCTGAATTTTTACTTCGTGTAGTTCTTGGCCAATAGAATTGTTGCAGATTCCTGTACAGCATAAATCGTTTTTGTGATACTGGTTTTATTGTAAGCTGGAGGGTTTACGCTGTGTCGTAACGAGTCTAAACAAATTTGGCAAAACAAGTGTACATCTGTGCAGTTCATTGAGTGAACTGGAGATTTGCACCATTCATGACCTGAGTCGCCAAACGTGAAAGGCTACCCAAATTCTCCGTAGTTGACAGGATTCGAACCTGCGTGGGAATGCCCCAATGGATTTCAAGTCCATCGCCTTAACCACTCGGCCACAACTACAAATGGACGGACTGGGTTCTCATTTGCAGGTCTCTGTCCCTGGGGAGCTTAGCTGTAGTGAATCATTGTTTGGTTATTTGAATTCAAAACCCACAGCTTTCAAATCGATGAAATGTCGGGACAAAGTGGGTCTGGGTGTTTCACCCCGATAGGTGGGATCTATAACCAGCTTAAACGACGGCGGAAAATACAGAAAAATACTCAGCAGGTCGAACCGGATCTGGGTTGGGAAAAGGCGATTCAACGTTTCAAAACTTTTTCAGAACGTAATCAGAACTCCGTTTTCTCCCAGTAGTACTGACAAACCTGTTGACATTCCACAGAATTTTCTTTTTTTTCAGATTCCCAACATCCACAATCCTTTGCATTAGCCATTAAAACGATACAGAAATTCCTTTGCGATTCTGGATAAGATTCCTGTTTGGGGAACATTTTCCTGACCACATTAAAAACCCGGAGCTGTGCAGGAAAGAAAGCCAATGAAGTATGAGCAGTGAGAGATCCGACCCTGGAACGTCCCAAAACACCAACCGTTCGGTTAATGGATGAAAGTGTTGACCCATTACGCAACTGAGACGGGTAAACTTACTCATTGCACGATCCAAAAACAGGCTTTTCACGAATTCAAACTTCAGCCCGTCCTTCACGAAGTGATTGATGTCCTGTATCAGTTTTTCTTTTGCAAAATAAATCCTGGGACATTCACTGCAGTGAATCCTGTACCCGCTGGAAACACATCCACGTCACAGCAACCAACGTTTCTACAACAGGATTCCTGCTCTCTTCGAGTATTTTTTCAAACTTATTTGCACCCGAGTCTTCTGGTGGTCTTGTAGCCGTGGCGAGGTTTGAACTCCTGACGCGCAGGAATGAAAATCCTTTCAATGTCTCAGATTGGTTGATGTTGAGAGAACAACATAATCAACGTCGCGGCCTCTTAAAGACTGGCTGTGTTAAGTTGGATATTCCATCTTCATTCACCTGTGGTTTCGCTTCCCAAAGAGATTCGAAAGCTGCGGACATGCGTTTATTGTTATTTTTCCTTGTTTTTTTTAACCTGCCAACTGGCGATATTTTCCCAAAACCTCTTCGCAATCCTCCGCTTGCATTATGTCCAGCGATGAGCAAACCCCTTTTGTCGATAAATTACTGAGGTTGGGATTCTTCTCTTTGGAACAAAGAAGTTTAACTGGAGATTTTCATGGTCTGTTTATAATGATGTCGGAGGGCGCAGTGCGGATGGGTGGGTTGATGTTCTGGAGGAAATTTTGCCAACGATCAGTGTCAGTTTCCAGAGGACTGCGGCTAAAGATATTTAATGAAAAACGAAATTTGCGGAGAGTATATAGAGCCTACTCTCAAGGGAACTGTTAATCGTTTAAGACACAGATGAGGAGGACATTCTGTCTTTCAGAGAGTAGCAAATCTGCAGAATTCTTTACAATGAAGGGCTGTCAAGGCTGAGTATAATCAAGGCTGAGACGGCCGCACAATTAGTCAGTTTGGGGATCAAGAAGAGTGGGGATAAGGTGGACAAGTGCCGTTAAGAATGAACCAAATCAGACATGACCTCATTAAAAGGTTGAGCAGACCTGATGGGATGAATGGTTTCCATATGTTCCAATATCTTATCTGTCATTTG
This sequence comes from Hemiscyllium ocellatum, assembly GCF_020745735.1. Lineage (NCBI taxonomy): Eukaryota > Metazoa > Chordata > Chondrichthyes > Orectolobiformes > Hemiscylliidae > Hemiscyllium > Hemiscyllium ocellatum. Next base: position 97,706 of record NW_026868476.1, on the reverse strand, counting down.
GAAACTGCGAGAGACAATTGTGAAGAAAGAAATTGCAGGACGTTGAGAAAAGATGATTGGAGTCAAACTGAGTCAACATCATTTGTTGAATGGATAACACACTTGACAAATTTGTCAGAATCCTTTGATAATATTTCGAGCAGAGCTGATCAAATATTTGCTCGCATTCCATAAGAGACATTATCAAAAGCCATAGTTCAAGGTCGGAGTTCACGGTGAAATGTTAAAAAAAGGCCAGGATTGTCTGTTGTTTATTTAATGCAAGAAACAGAATCTGCATTATTGCATATTTTCAAGTTGTAAAAATGTAATTAGTAAAGTGCTGGAATGGTGAGTCATAGGATTTCAACGATTTATATCTGCCTTAATGACTTGATGCAATTGGCAGAATGAAATGTGCCCAGTTTTACTGACGATACACAATAGGGGGGAAGACATTTTGCAATGAGGACAGTGGAATCTGGAAATGGTTAGTGACAGGTTGAGTGGGTGGGCAAGCAATAAGTGCACGGAGGTGGTTGTAAAGTTGATAGTTTGGAGGGGAGGGTGATGCACATGGGTTGGAAGGAAATGGGACGGATGGGATAGGTCAGAAGGACGGTGCTGGGCTGGAAGTTTTGAAGTGAGGTCAGGTGGAGGGAGGGGAAATGTGGAAACTGGTGAAATCCTAATTGATGCCATGGGTTTCGAGCTCCCGATGTGGAGATTTTGCTTTAGAACATAGAACAATGAAACAATACAATGCAGCACAGGCTCTTTGGCTTTCGATGTTGCGCCGACCTGTGAACTAATCTGAACTCATCCCCCAATATTATCCCAGCATCATCCATGTGTTTATCCAAGGATTGTTTTAATCTCCATAATTTAGCTGAGTTAACGACATTGACAGGCAGGGCATTCAACACCGTTAGTACTCACTGAGCAAAGAACCTGCCTCTGACATCCGGCTTAAACCTATAAAACCTCAATTTGTAGTTATGAACACTCGTACAACTTCCTCAGAAAAATGCTTCCACAGTCTACCCTATCTAATCCTCTTATAACTCCCTGGAGTAGTTTTGATCGCTGAGCTGTAGATTTGATTCAAAACAACAGCGCAGCGAGCAGACCTGCACCCTAAACCTCAACCTGAGCTGCACATCTTCATAAACCTTGCAACTCTGTATCAAATCCGCTCTCAGACTTCTTTTCAATGAAAATAGACCCAAGTCTCTCAGATTTTCCTGATAAGACTATTCATCCAGAACAGACAATATCTTGTTAAATCTCATCAGCAACTTTTCCAATGCTTCCACATTCTTCCTGGAATGGGGCGACCAGGCAGTTCAAAATATTCTAAGTGGAGCCACACAAGTGTTTTGTATAATGCCCAGGAACTCAATCCTCTACCAATAAAACCAACGCTGACGTACTCTTTCGCAGTAGCACAGTGGTTAGTTCAGCTGCATCGCTACCACAACCACCCGGGTTCAATTCTTCCTACAAGCAACTGTCTGTGTGGGTTTCTGCCTGTTACTCTGTTTTCCCCTCACAATCCAAAAAATGTGCAAGTTAGGTAAAGGGGTCAGTGTAGAAAAATGGGTCTAGGTGTGTCCCGCCTCGAAGGGTCAGTTAATGCTTGCTGGGCCGCAAGGCTTGTTTCCACACGGTAAGTAATCAAAAAAAAAGAAAACAACCTGGCTGGAAACTACGTACATGGACTCCAACGTTACTCTGCGCATCCACATTGCTAAGAATCTTTCCATTAACTCAGTATTTTGCCTTCCTGTTATTGTTCCCAAAGGGAATCACCTCACGTTTGGCTGCATTGAACTTTATTTGCCACCTCTAAGACCAATTTTGCAAATTATCCCAGCTCCCGTGCAACCTGCAACATTTTTCCACGCTGCTCACTACTCCACCACCTTTACTGTTATCTGCAAGCTTACTAACCCATTCACCCTATGCCTGCGTCTTAGTCATTTATGAAAATGACAAACAACTTTGGTCCCAAAACAGATCTTTGTGCCACACCACTCGTTACCGGATTCCAGGCTAAATATTTTTCATGAGCCACCACTTGCTGCCTTCTCACAGAAAGCCAGTTTCTAATCCAAACTGCTAAATCATCGTCAATCCCATGGGTCTGCATTTTCTCCAACAGCCTGACATGTGGAATCTTATCAAAGGCTTTACAGACGTCATGTACACCACGTCAAGTCCCCTACCCTCATCCACATGCTTGGTCATCTTCTCGAAAAACTCACGAAACCATGTTGACCCTCTGAAATCAAGTTAATGCTGGCCGAATGATTATAAATCCTATCTCTCATACTCTGTTCCATATTCTATCCTACAAGAAAGGTAAGGCTCACTGGTCATGATTACTTGGGTCATCTGTATGACCCTTCTTCAACAAGGGAACAACTTTTGCTATCTCCAATCTTCGAATGTTATTCCTGTAGACAATATGGAAATAAAGATCAAAGGCAAAGGCTCTGCAATCTCCCCCTTGGCTTCCCAGGAAATCCTTGGATAGATCCCAGCTGACCGAGGGGGCATACTTATTTTCGCACTTTCCAGAATTGTTAACAAATCCTCCTTGTAAACCACATTTCCATCCAGTCTAGTAGCATGTATCTCAGATTCTCCTCTACACCGTTGTCTGAAACCAATATGAATACGAACGAAAAATGTTCGTTTGGAGCCTTCCTACCTCCTCTGACTCCACACACAATTCATCACTCCTATTTTTGACTAGTCCTCATCTTACTCTCGTCGTTCTTTGATTCCTCATATACATGTCTAAAGCCTTAGGGTTTTCTAAGATTCTATCCGCAAGCGACTTCTCATGTCCTCTCCTGTCTCTTCTGGACTCTCTGTACAACTCGTTGCTCACTAACTTGTAACTCTCAATCGCCCTAACTGAGCATTCAAGACAAATCCTAACATAAACCTCCTACTTTCTCTTGACATGAGCTTTAAGTTCTTTAGTAAACCACGGCTGCTTCGCTCGACAACTTCCTTCATAACTGACAGGCACATATTCATCAAGTACATGCAATATCAGTTCCTTTAATAAGCTCCACATTTCAATTGTGCTCATACCATCCGTTTCTTTCCACATCTAGTGCAAACTAAATCTTGCCAAATGTCATCCTAATTGCCTTTCCCTCAGATATACATCTTTCCCTGCAGTACATAACTATCCCTTTCTATTGCTTAAGTTAACATACAGAACTGTGTTCACGATCACTGAATTGTTCACCTACCTTCACATCTAACACCGGGCCAATCCATTACCTAGTAACAAATCCAATGTGGCCTGTGACTGTTAATAAAAGGTCGTCTGGCCGCAGGTTATGGACTTGTGTTGAGGATGAGGCAGGATTTATCAAAGTTGATAGGGACAAATAGTTTTTCTGTTCACCTCCCTCTGTTTCCCTCACTCGCAGGAGACTGCTATTATCATTTGGCGCAGCAATTCACAGATGATATCTTTGGTTGCTTCGAAACTTCTGAACACTGTGCAAGTGAGTAAAATAGTACACCAGAACCAGGCTCTAAACGGGAGCCAAGAAAGCATGCATTGTCAGAGGGCCAGAACGGCGCTTTCTCTTTCCATTGCAAAAGGTGAGTGCTGAAAGGGCAGGCGCTTTTGGAGATTCAGTGCTGTGAGAGATGACGCTGTCAGAGCATCAGAACTGAGAATGCAGAAACTCTCAGATGGTTATTGCTGAAGGATCGGTTACTGTAATAGGATAAATTCTAAGGGAGTGGGCACATTCAGAGGGTTAGTGTTGAAGGAGCAGGCACTGTTGGGGGGTCAGGACTGAGAGAGAGGGTACTGTCACAGGTCCAGTGCAGAGTAAGTGCCATCGGCGCCCGTTCAGTGTTGGGAGAGTGGGTGCTGTCGGAGGATCAGTGCTGAGGGATCATACTTAATTTATTTCAGGCTAACATTTCTAGAAACAAATAATATAGCAGCTGGACATGCAAACTGTCCATCAAAACATTCAATGGCAAGTCCGAACATAAATAAATTATCTAAAAACTCTCTCATATTTGAGGACATAGTGCCTGTTTTTGTCACACATACGCTGCCTGTCTGGTCACATACATCATCCCTGTTGTAGTCTCACACAACCTCCCCATGTTTTTCATACATCCTCCCACACTACATCTTACACACCCTCCATGTCTTTGTCACACACACCGTCACTGCATGGGACAAACTCTAAGTCTGCCAGTACTGGAGTAGACTTCAGTTTACCCACCCCCAGTGATATAATTGTGTAAAAATGGTTAGAAGTTAGAGCGTGGTGCTAATAACGCCAAGGTCGTGAATTCTCACCCGCCCACAACAGAGGTATACCCTGTCGTGCTGCACTGCCCCACCTGAGCGAAAGGAACTTATCTACTTATCCGATTCATGCCCCTCATGATTGCGAAACATCCATAAGATCAGCTCCCAGCCTCTGACGCGCCAGACAAAATAGTGAGAGAGCGTTCAGCCTGTAAACGTTGCACCTTTTCCATTTTCAAATGTAGGATGTAGCATGCTGTCTGAAGCAGTCATCTTAGCAGCTGATCTGTCGCTGACAAACGCTGCAGGAAGGCATGATAACTTGCTAACTATGCTGTCAAACGAAGATTGCATAAGCAACATGAGTCATTGAGGAAAACGAGCAATTGAGTTCTGCGCTGTTGCTCACTCTAAAGCAACTGCGGCCTTCGGGAGCAGAAAGAATCCCACTGTTAGATTACAATTCAAATGCATTTGGCATAAGGTTCGCAGCAGTTTATAAGCAGCACAAAACCCTGACTCCAAAGGTATGTGAATTTACAGAAGCACAGTGAGCGATCGTCGAATGTACGTTTCTCCAGACGATATTTGTCAGCATGACAAGCTGCAGCTGAGCCGGTGGCATTGCCATTGAAATTGCAGGCGTCCGGACATTGTGCTTAATTTTGGATATCAGAGCAAATGGTTAGCTCGAGTGTACGCGTTCGAAAAGTCAATGCTATTTTTTTGTTGAAAAGTTTTGCAACGAAAGGAAATACCTCAGACGAGCGGGCGATCGACATCAAATCAAAAAATGAATAGACGCCTTGATTGTGAGCACGGGCAATGTAGGCATTTGCTTTGGGAGCTCGGCTGCGTTGGTCGGTTAGCTCAGCTGGTTAGAGCGTGGCGCTAATAACGCCAAGGTCGTGAGTTCAATCCCCACACTGGCCAGGTGAAGCGCTTGTGTCGTTAGTTACCCTGTGCCCAAGTTCGCTGCGGCTTTTAATTTCACCTCCTGCAAGAACTTGTCACATGATCGATTCAGATGTGTATTCATTCGAAAGCCAGTCATCGCTGTCTTGGAACAGCAACTCGTTGGTCCCACGCCGGATCTCAGCTGCGTTGCTGTATTTCCAAACAATGTGAACCATAAAATCACCAAACAGAAAGCCTCGCCAGCGCAATAAAACATTTGACAGGGATAGATGCACAACTCGATCGCCGTACCCATGATGACTCTTGGATGTTGTCTGCAGCAAATCAATCAGTCTCAATTGTTTTCACAAAGAAATGCAAAACATGAAATATATGCAGTATTAAGTCGACCTGGCACAGTCTCGGAGGAGAACCAGAGGTCAGGCTTCAATTGAAATCAAAGATTCGTTCATCTTATTTTCCTGGATCTCTGTTACTACTTTTCACGCGACTTCCAGAGGGAATTCATTCGCTTGTTCACCTCTTATGCATCGACACTGGAGTTATCATATCCCCAGCAATATCACAGAGCCATTAATGGAAGCGAATTACTGCAGATGCTGGAATCTGAAACCAAAAGAGAAAATGCTAGAAAATCTAAGCAGATCTGGCACCATCTTCAAGTAGAGAAAAGAGCTGACGTTTCGAGTATAACTGACCCTTTGTTAAAGATTTAAAAAAGGGGAGAATTAGGGAGCTATTTACACCATGCTGAGAGAAGGTGAGTCAGGGCTCCAGATGCAAAGGTGATAATGACAGAGCACGGAGAGATTAAAGGGTGATTAGGAGCTGCGAATGACCAAGGCTGAAGCCAGTGCTATGTGGCAAAATATGTGGGGGATGTGTGAAGCAGACTAAATGGAAAACAGGGGAGAAGCGTAGCAAAGCGGGAAGAGGAGAGGAAAAATGTATTGACAGAGTGGAAAGCGACAGAAAGGGAGACAATCAAGAAATAAAAAGTACAGAACAATGAAAGAAATACAAATAAAAAAGGTAATTAAAATAATTGAAAATAAAATTATCTGAAGTTGTTTGAATTTAACAACTTCGACAATTTTCCTTCATTATTTTTTTCATTTTTTTTCATTTCACATGCAATATCATAGAGCCAATAGATATGGACAGCACTGGAAACACAGTTTTTGATCGAACTCGTCCATTCCGAACAGATATCCTCAACTGATCCAGCCGCGATTGCATGCACTTGACCCATGTCTCTCTAAAGCCTTCCTATTCAAATACACGTCCAAATTCCTTAAAAGTATTGGAATTGTACCAGTCATCACCAGCTCGTCTGGCAACTTATTGCAGACACGCACCACCCTCTGCGTGAAGCCGTTGCTCCTCATTGCCTTTCGAATTCTCACCCTCCCACACCAGATTTGTACCCTCTCGTTCTGCACTGCCCCACCAAATGAAGATTGCATTAGAAATATGTGATATTGAGCAAAACGTGCAAGTGTGTTCTGCGCTGTTGCTGACACCAAAGCAACTGCCTCGGTCGGGAACAGAAAGAATCCATGGATATCCAGTTTGAGGTGGTTCATGTCTCAGCGGTAGTTGGAAATGAAGAAATTGTAGGCAGGTAATAGGACATCACGGGGTCTCCTGGTGGATGGAGTGCATTGGAGGTGGGCAATGGGATCCTCGGAGGTTGGCGAGTGTCTACATTGTGAAAGTAAGCTCGTGGGCGTCAGAAGAAGTGTTCGATGTCACGGCGTGTATTAAATTCATTAACCCTTAGACAGAGGGTGATAAATTTGAGGCCTTTCCTGAGGACTGGTCATTCATCCTCCTTCTGGTTGAGGTCAGAGAGAATCGTGAAAACTCGCCAAGACTGGGAGCTGGGATCTGGCGTGGTGTGGAGCTTGGGGAAGAGACCGAGCCTGTAACTGGAGTGAGTGTGGTGTTAGGGGGAATGGGCGTGGAGTCTTGAGCAGGGTGGTGTTCCCCTCAGGTTTCTGGGGACGGGGATGCTGACAGTGGGACCTGGGGGGTGTCAGCACAATGCAGGTGATTGTTGTTGATGGGGGTGGACGTGGTGGCAAACACGGCAGTGGGGGCCGCTGAATTCACTGAGTGTGTGACATCAGCGATGATGTGAGGGGCGGAAGTGTTGTCACTTGTGGCGTATGAGGAATTGTGAGGTGCGTAAATGGCACTTACTTTATGTTAACCAATAATTTCCTGTCACAAATCTGTTTGACAATGTCGTATTTTAATTAAACTCACTCCCTTACTGTTTCTCTGTTTTGGTCTTCATCTACATCTCCATGGTGTTCCAATATTTCAACCTTTCTCTTTGGACTTCCGAATTTCCATTCACCTCAGACCTGTCCCCCTCCTCATCTGTGTCCGTTTATAGCACACTGCATAATCTTGGTACCAGAGGAACCTATTCCAATAAAATAGCTCAGTCTTCCCTGAGTACTGGTAGCAGTGCTCACTGGTCAGAACCACTTCTGATGATACTATTGTGTGATCCTGATACATTCCTGCACTCTGCTGATATCACTCAGTCTCTCTCCATGTGATATCCCTCACTGTGTGGGTTTAATTACTGCCTCTGTCAGTGTCTCTCGCTCTTGCAGGTACTCCAGATCCTGGGCCAACAACATTCTCCAATCCAGAGGGAAGCAACTGCACAGGCCATTGATGGAGATTGGGATTTTCCAGATCTCTGTGGGACTCAGTGCCATTCTCTATGTTTTGCCTTGATTGCATTAGAATAATTTCCCATTCTGTCTATTTCTCTGTCTCCTGCAGGTATTTTTGATGTCACTGACTCAGCAGAATTCCCAATTCCTGTCTCGTCCATCAGCACATTGAAGATGGTTGGTCATCCAGAGACAGATGGAGAGTGAGATCTGGAGCCTTCAGTAAATCCTACAGCCGGTAAGATCACTCACGCAGTCAGCAGCACAGGGAGGAGTTCATGGGCTTTAATTCAGAACCTGAGGACATGATGTCGGAACAATGCTGGGCAAGGAATATGACAAAAATCTCAGGCTTCATTATCACCACCTTGTCTGTAAATTCATCTGTTCCACAGAACCCTCCCTATGTCGGTCAGTTTCTCCACTGTCTGTTTCATAGATACCACCTTCCCCTATCTCTATCAGCCCCAACAACCCTGTTTATCCCTGTCAGCTCCTACTACCAGCACAACTCTTCAAGTTTCTGCCGTTGCCTTTAATCCTGGGTTCTGTCACATCTCTCCTTAACGGACGAAAAACAACTCTTCAGTTCCTGAAGCCATCCCGGTCAGTGTCGTCCTTTCCAGACCAGAAAAAAGACCTCCCTGTATTTGTGAAATTTTTGAACTCCTACTACGTTCATGACCTCTGTAACCTTCCCGTCATGACAAGAAAAAAGCTCTCTACCTTAGTAACCTCCTCCAGCTGTTAGACTCCTCCTTGTCTCTGTGCACAAAGCAGAGTGACCCTGCTTCTCTCATAAATTAGTTTCTGCATTTCTAATGATGACTATGAACTCTTCCTGTCTCTAGAACGCACTCAGTCTCTGTAAACTCTGTTGGTCCCGAATGATGTAATTTCCTTCGGTAACTACAAACCTTTATGCCCTTAATTTTCTCCAGACGCAACCGCACAGCTTATTTCTATATCCTCCATGAGTGACAGAATCATACAGATGTACAGCACGGAAATAGACCCTTAGGTACAACCCGTCCATGCCGACCAGATATTCCAACCCAATCTAATCCCACCTGCCAGCAGCCAGCCGATATTCCTCCAAACACTTCCCATTCATATACCCATCTAAATGCGTCTTAAATGTTGCAATTGTACTATTCTCCACCACTTCCTCTGGCAGCTCATTCCATACATGTACCATCCTCTACGTGAAAAAGTTGCCCCTTAGGTCTGTTTTCTATCTTTCCCCTCTCAAACTAAATCTATGCCCTCTAGTTCTGGACTCTCTGACCCCACGGAAAAGACTTTTGTCTATTTATCCTATCCATGCCCCTCATAATTTTGTAAACCTCTGTCAGGTCACCCCTCAGCCTCCGAAGTACCAGGGAAAACTGCTCCAGCCTGTTCAGCTTCTCCCTATAGCTCAAATCCTCCAACTCTGCCAACATCCTTGTAAATCTTTTGTGAACCCTTTCAAGTTTCACAAAATCTTTCTGATAGGATGGAGAACGGAAGGCCACAAAATATTCCAACAGTGGCCTAACCAATGCCCTGTACAGCCGCAACATGACCTCCCAACTCCTGTACTCAATACTCTGACCAACAAAGGAAAACATACCAAATGCCACCTTCACGATCCTATCTACCTGCGACTCCACTTTCAAGGAGCTATGAACTTGCACTCCAAGGTCTCTTGGTCAGCAACACCCCCTAGGACCTTAGCATTACGAGTATAAGCCTTGCTAAGATTTGCTTTCACAAAATGCAGCACCTCACATTTATTTGAATTAAACTCCATCTTCCACTTAGTCCAATGGCCCATCTGGTCCAGATCCTGTTGTAACCCTCTTCGCTATTCACTGCACCTCCAATTTTGGTGTCATCTGTAAACTTACTAACTATATCTCTTAAGCTCGCCTCCAAATCATTTATGTAAATGACAAACAGTAGAGAGCCCAGCAGTGATCCTTGTGTCTCTGCACTGGTCACAATCTCCAGTCTGATAAACATCCCTCCACCACCACTCTCTGTCTTTTACCTTTGAGCCAGCTCTGTATCCAAATGTCTAGTTCTCCCTGTATTCCATCTTGCTTATCAGGCTCCCATGGGGAACCTTGTCGAATGCCTCACTAAAGTCCATATAGATCACATCTATCAATCTGCCCTCCTCAATATTCTTTGTTACTTCTTCAAAAAACTCAATCAAGTTTGTGAGACATGATTTCCCACGCACAAAGCCATGTCGACTATTCCCAATCAGTCCTTGCCTTTCCAAATACATGTGCATCTTGTCCCTCAGGATTCCCTCCAAGAACGTGCCCACCACTGAGTTTAGGCTCACCGGTCTATAGTTCCCTGGCTTGTCTTTACCACCCTTCTTAAACAGTGGCACCACTTTTGCCAACCGCCTGTTTTCTAGCACTTCATCTGTGACTACTGATGATACAAATACCTCAGCAAGAGGCCCAGCAATCACCTCTCTAGCTTTCCACAGAGTTCTCGGTTACACCTGATCATTTCTTGGGAATTTATTCGCCTTTAACCGTTTCAAGACATCCAGCACTTCCTCCCTTCTAAACTGGATGTTTTGCAAGCTGTCACCATTTATTTCCCTGCAGTCTATATCTTTCATATGCTTTTCGACAGTAAATACTGATGCAAAATATTCATTTAGTGTCTCCCCCGTTTTCTGCGGCTCCACACAAAGGCCGCCTTGCTGATCTTTGTGGGGCCCTATTCTCTCCCTAGTTACCCTTTTTTCCTTAATATATTTGTAAAAACCCTTTGCATTCATCTTAATTCTACTTGTCAGACCTATCTCATGTCCGCCTTTTGCCCTCCTGAATTCCCCTTAAGTGTACTCCTACTTCCTTTTTACTCTTCCCAGGATTCACTCGATCTATCCTGTCTATACCTGACATATGCTTCCTTCTTTTTTCTGAACCAAACACCCAATTTCTTTAGTCATCCAGATTTCCCTATACTTACTAGCCTTCCCTTTCACTCTGACAGGAACATTCTTCTATGGACTCTTTTATCTCATTTCTGAAGGCTTCGCATTTTCCAGCCGTCCCTTTATCCGTGAACATCTGCCTCCAATCAATTATCAAAAGTTCTTGCCTAATATCTCCAAAATTGGCCTTTATCCAACTTAGAACATCGACTTGTAGATCTGGTCTATCCTTTGCCATCACTGTTTTAAAACAAATAGAATTATGGTCGCTGGCCCCAAAGTGCTCCCTCACTATCACCTCACTCACCTGCTCTGCCTTATTTCCTAAGAGTCGGTCAAGTTTTGCACCTTCTCTAGTAGGTATATCCACATACTTAATCAGAAAATTGTCTTATACACACTTAAGAAATTCCTCTCCATCTCAACCTTTAACACTATGGCAGTGCCAGTCAATGTTTTGAAAGTTAAAATCCCCTACCATACCTACGCTATTATTCTTACAGATAGCTGAGGTCTCCCTACAAGTTTGTTTGGCAAATTCCCTTTGACTATTGGGGCGTCTGTAATACAATCCTAATAAGGTGATCATCCCTTTCTTATTTCTCAGTTCCACCCAAATAACTTCCCTGGATGCATTTCTTGGAATATCCTCCCACAGCACAGCTGTAATGCTATCCCCGATCAAAAATGTCACTTCCACTCCTCTCTTGCCTCCCTTTCTATCCTTCCTGTAGCATTTGTATCCTGGAAAATTAAGCTGCGAGTCCTGCCCATCCCTGAGCAATGTTTCTGCAATTGCTATGAGATCCCAGTCCCATGTTCCTAACCATGCCCTGAGTTCATCTGCCTTCCCTGTTCGGCCCCTTGCATTAAAATAAATGCAGCTTAATTGATTAGTCCTACCTTGTCCCTGCCCGCCCTCACTGTTTGACTCAATTCTGTTCTCAGCTGTACCCGTTACAGATCGAGCTCCCAAAATCCTCCCTGTGATTGTTACCACGTCCCATTCGTGCATTCCTCCAAATCCCTGTAAAGTCCTCCCATTCCTAAAACCCTCAGTGTATATGTCACCTGTTCCAGCTTCCGCAAACCTCCCTATGTCTGTAAGACATCCCCCCCCCCCCGACCCCAACCACCCGTCCCAGTTACTACAGCCCGCTGTATCACTAAATGCCAGTAGTCACTATAATATCAGAGTAAGTGTGAAAGCAGGAATACTGTACTGGGTTAGATGATCAGTCCTGATCATATTAAATGGTGGGACCGACTCTGTAGTCAAATGGTTGATACCTGCTCTTCTCTATAAACGTACGATCTATATAACCTCCTTCAGTCCCCACAGCTCTCCCTATGTCCATAAATTCCTTTAGTCCCCACTACTCTTCCTATCTATGTACCCTGAATCATTCACGGCAAACCTCCCTAACTCCATAACCTCCAATATACACCACGGCCCTCCCTATCTCCATAATCTCATCCAGACCCGACGACCATCCCATTCAGAGTAATCTCCTTCAGTCCCCATGCTCCTCCTGATCTGTACAACCTCCTTCAGGCCCAACAGCCCTCCAGATCTCTTTGCCCTCTTTCAGGCCCCACATCACTCCCTATCTCCATCATGTCCTTCAGTCACCACTGCACTCTCTATCGTCGATAATCTCATACAGTCCGCACATTACTGCCTATCTCCATAATGTCCTTCAGTGACCATGAACCTCCCAATTTCCAAAGCGTCTATGACCTGTTGACCCTGTAAGCTACCTTTTTCAGATTGAGAAACAAGAACCCCCATAACCCTTTCTGCTATCAGTCTGAAACCAAACCGTGTTAGCCTGACAGTCAGTCGGGATCTGGAATGTGTTAGAAAGGGTATGTCAATAGAAACGCATTTAATAAAAAGTGAACGTGGTTTTGAGCCTGTTGGATTGTATTTTTATTGTTGTGAGTATAAATGGAAGAATAGATACGGTTGTAGGAGTGGCTGTGCCAAGGATACGGTTTATTTGAATTTTCGGAAACATTTACACAAGTTTCAAGAAGGGCTATCGTTTAACTTGGTAGAGAAAAGGGCACCTTAACTATCAGAAGGTGATTGAGAAATTAGACAAAGTAGTGTTGTCAGAATTTAATGTGAAGAAAGACATGGAAGCTCGGCGAAATAAATAGCTATGTCTTGGTGAATTGTAAGGAGATTAGATTAGATTACTTACAGTGTGGAAACAGGCCCTTCGACCCAACAAGTCCACACCAACCCTCCGAAGCGCAACCCACCCATACCCCTAACCTAACACTACGGACAATTTAGCATGGCCAGTTCACCTGACCCGCACATCTTTGGATGGTGGGAGGAAACCCACGCAGACACCGCACAAACTCCACACATTCAGTCGCCTGAGGCGGTGAATTGAACCCGGGTCTCTGGGGATGATAGGCAGTACTGCACATCACTGTGCCAACGTGCCGCTCACTAATCCTCAACAGAGAAGACAAATTGCAAGAATCTTAAAATAAGTAAAGGTAGATCAATCCTCAATAGCTCATTCGATCTATCCTAGAATATTGTGGGAAGCTAGGTAAGAGATTGCAGTGTCCCTAACAGAGATATTTATATTATCAACAGACACAATGAGTTACCAGAAGACTGCAGGGCAGCTAATGCTGTTCCATCACTTCAGGGTTGCAGGAAACAGCAGGAAATTACAACCCCGTGAGCCCAGTGCTGGGTAACTTTTTGGTGGAGATTCTGTGGGAAAGGAGCTGCATGGATTTGGAAAGGCAAGGCTGATTAGAGATAGTCAGCTTTGTGAGTGGGAAACCATGTTTCACAAACTGGATTGACTCTTTGAGGAGTTGGCCAAGCGACAGATGAAGGCAGAGCAGTCTACGTTGTCTATATGGACTTCAGCAAAGCATTTGACAAGGTTCCAAGGGATGTAGAACATCTCGTCAAGATGAAGAGGAACCAAGGAGCAGAAACAGGGCTTTAGCGAGTTACATGGGCCAGCACGGAGGCTCAGTGGGTTGCTCTGCTGCCTCACAGCACTAGGGACGCGAATTCCATTCCAGGCCCAGGCGACTGTCTGTGTGGAGGTTGCACATTCTCTCCATGGGTTCCCGACAGGTGCTTCGGTTTCCACGCACCAATTGAAGATGAGCATGTTAGGTGAATCAGCCGTACGTTTTTCAAGAAAGGGAGTAGAGATAATCCTGGGAACTACAGACCTGTCAGTCTTCTGTTTGTGATGTGCAGATTATTGGAGAGGACGCTGAGAGACAGGATTCATGATTTCTTGGCAAACCATAGTTTGATTACAGAGAGTCAGCATGACTTGTAAGGGACAGATCATGCCTCACAAATCTTAGTGAGCCCTTTGAGAATGTGACAAAATGCATTTATATCTCATTGAAAAAGTACAGAGCTTAGGATGCAGGGAAACCTGTCTGCCTGGATAAAGAATTCCTGGCCCATAGAAGACAGAGGGTGATGACAGATGGAAAGCATTCATCCTGGAGCTCGGTGACCAGTGGTTTTATATAGGGAGAGGTTACAGGATCTCTGCTCTTTGTGACTTTAAGAATGAATTGGATGCGTGAGTGGAAGAGTGGGATAGAAACTTTGCCAATGAGACGAAGGTTGGCGGAGTGGTGAGTAGTGTGGAAGTCTGTTGGAGGTTGCAATGGGACATTGACAGGATGTAGAGTTGGGCTGAGAAGTGGCAGATGAAGTCAAATCTGGAAAATTGTGAAGTGATTCATTTTGCCAAATACGGGGATAAATACAGAATACTGGATAGTGTGGAGGAACAGATCGATCTTGGATTTCATGACCAGATATCTGTCAAATTTGCCACCCAAGCTGGTAACGTTGTTCAGACGGAATATGTTTTATTGGCTTTCATTAGCTGGGGGATTGAGTTTTAAAGCCATGAGGTTATTCTGCGGTTCTAGAGAGCCCTAATTTGACGCCACTGAGAATATTATGTTCAGTTCAGATCCCCTTATTACAGGAAGGACGTGGAAGCTTCAGAGAAGGTGAAGAGGAGATTTACCAGGATGTTGCCTGGACTGGAGAGCATGTTTTATGAAGAAAGGTTGAGTGAGCTTAGGCTGTTCTCATTGGGGGTGAAGAAGGGTTGAGGGACGAATTGGTATAGGTGAATAAGAGGGTGTGAGGCAGAGATAGTGAATAGTGAGAAACTGCTTTATCCCATGGCATGCATGGTACAAGGGGGCATAATTTTAAGGTGATTGGAGGATGTGTATGGGGAGATTTCAGATCGAGGTTCTTTACACAGAGAGTGGTCGATGGGTGTAATGGTGCATTTGATAGAATCTAGGTTAAGCACGTGAATTATAGTAAAATGAAGGGTGTGTAGGTTAGTTTGATCTTACTGTCGGGTAAAAGGTTGGTATGGCATCATGGCCGAAGGGTCTTGTGCTGTACTTTCTGTGTTCTATGTTCTGTATGGTAAACTGGATAATTGGTGGTAAAATGGACAGTGAAGAAGGCTGTCTGTGGTTCAACAGGATGAAAAATACTGCTGGGATAGTGGGCTGAAGAATAGCAGATGGAGTTTAATTAGATAAATGCAAAATGTTCCATTTTGGTAAAATAACCCAGAGTGGGTTGTAAAGTTAATGTTCGGGTCTTGGATACTGTTGTCAGTCAGAGACACATGGATGAGGTACACAGTTCTTTGAAAGTGGTGTCACAGGTAGACAGGCTGGTGAAACAGGCATTTGGGATGGTTACCTTCTTTGGGCAGAGCATTGAGAGTAAGAGCTGGGATGTCAAGATGCTGCCTGACCTGCTGTGCTTTTCCAGTACCACGATTATCTAGACTCTGGTTTCCAGCATCTGCTGCCCTTGTTTTCACCATGTTACATCTGTACAAGAGGTCACCGTAAAAGCATTGCTGATATGTAGGAAGAACTCATCAGGTTCACTTACCTCCTTTAGTGAAGGATATCTGACATTCTAACCTGGTCTGGCTAACATGTGACTCCAGACCCACAGCAATATGGCTGATCCTGTGCTATCTCTGGGCAATTCGCAGTGGGACAAGGAATGCTGGTCCAATCAGTGACACCCACATCCCATCAATGTATAAATTAAAATACACGTGTCCCTCCCTATCTCTGCAAACCCCTCCATCTTCAGGAATCTGTACTGGCTTTGTAACACGGTTCAGACCCGAACCACTCTCTGTCACACTCTCACCACCTCCAGCAACTTCACTTCTCCCTGTTCCTGTCGCATCATTAAACCCTGATCATGATTCCCATTCAAAATGCCCTCCTCCTGCTAGCAGACCCTTTGCAATCCCTTTACCACTTACTCCTCAAATATTCTCTTACTTCATGATGTTAAGACGTTTTTGGTGATCGTCTTAGCCTCATAATCTAATATGATCCATTTTGCCCTGAGTGAGGGATGGGTGGGAATTTCTTGCTGAGGTTTCATGTTTCAATGGAATGTCCTTTTGTTGAGTATTTTTCACTGTCCCTCAAATGTTTTCCATTGTTCATTTACAGACACATTTTTCAGTTTGTTTAGATTGTTTATCTTGGTCAGTTCTCCTCTCAACCTCATGTATCTGGCTATTTTTGTTTCTAGGTGTAATTTGTCCTTTCTGTGATTCACTTTAAAAGTTTAAATTCCTTTAAACTGCACTTTACCACCATTTCCCAGAGGATCTCACCAGGTGACATTACTCAGTCACTCAGTTCCAGCACACAACGGTCGGTCTGACATAGTTACATCCCTAGCCAGTTGCACAATCTGTTATGAAAGAAACACTGAAAGAAATCTCCCAACCCCACTTCCAATATCACTGTTGTTAGTGTGATTGACAAGATTATACGAAAATTGAAGTTTCACTGAATTATCCCCCAGCCTTTGTTAACAATCAATGAGTTCCTGTTTAATGCAGTGATGAGCAATGGAATACTGTTCGTTGGCTAAAACTGCTCTGCTGCTTGTGTCCTTGGCACGTAGTAGCCAGTATTTACATTCAGATAGACTCTACTTCATGATCTGTGGTGAGATGCTTTCGCCTTTGTTATCCATTATTGTTAGTGTTACCCATTTTGCCTGAGTTTGCACAAGATTGTGAACCAATTGAATATTTTTGTTCACCCTGTATCCATGTCTCTCTGTTGTCTAAATCTCTTTTATCTGAGTCTTAACTCCGTCGACGTTGAAGCGACGTTCTGTATTCAAAATAAAACATAACTTACTCGTTCCCACAATTTTCCGTCACGAAGCTATTCACTAATGTACAATTTTAGTTCAACTCTGCCCCATCCTGTTCTTTATTGCTTGTCTTCAGCCACATTGCCATTGTGTTCTGATGCTACACTTTTCTCTTTGGATTTGGAAAGCTCTTTCACCTGAACCCTATCCCTGCCTCCTCTCTGTTAGTTGAAAGCTCTGTCCATAAACATACCAACATGATTGGCCAGGACACTGGTCCCAGCACGGTTCCAGTATGACCATCCGAATAGATTATTTTTTTAAATCAGGTATGGGTTGTAGGTATCTCTGGTTGACCAGCCTTTCTTGCCCAGACCTAGCTGCCCTTGAGCTGAGTAGTTTGCTGGCCATTTCAAAGGGTCCTTGAGAAGCAAACACTTTGCTGTGGGTACGTCGTGCAGACCACGTGAGGATGGGCAGATATCATTCTCGAAAGGACAAGTGTTTGGGTTTTTTGTACATCAGCAATGGTCTCACAATTATTTGTGGATTGTTAATTACTATTTTTAAAATTATTGATTTCAAATTCCACCGTTTCTGATGGTGGGATTCCAGCCTGCATCCCTTGAACATTAGCTGAGGTTTGGGATACATGCTCTATCCATGATACCACGAGGCCATCACTTCACCTACTCACAGGTTGCTTATTCCTAACCAGTTATACCAATGCATCATGAAGCAAAACCTATTCTTCCAACACAATGATGTGTTCCTGATATCTTCCAGGACTCTAGTGATATCACATAGTATCTCGTTCTTGCTCTTGATCTCGCTTTCTCTCTGTCTCTCTGTCTTTGTCTCTGTTGCTGTCTCTCTCTCTCTCTCTCTCTCTCTCTCCAGATTTTCCAGATCTCTATGTCTTCAATAATTTGTAACTCCTATAACAGTTCCTATCTCTGTAACCTCCTCCTAGCCCAATAGTCCCTCCACATATTTGAAATGTACTGCATTCCGGACTACCATCCCTATCGCTGTAACTTGGTTCACTGTTTACAACATTCCTTATCTCGGTAGTCTCCTCCTCCAATAAATGGAGACAGAGGCATGCAGCACGGAAACTGTTCCTTCAACCCAACCAGTCCATGCTGACCAGAGTCCATGAACGAGTTGCGTTTCACTGTATTTGACCCGTATCCCTTCAAACCTTCTCCTCCCCATGTACCTGCCCAACTTTTACATGTTGTAATTGTACTTTTCTCTACCATTTCCCCTAGAAAGCTCATTCTAGTGGCTTATTCCATAACTGCACCATCCTCTGTGTAGAAACTTTTCTCCTAAAATTTCTTTTATCTATTTCCACTCCCATCTCATATTTATGCCCACTAGAACACAGAACATGACAGCGCAATACAGCCCCCTCTGCCTTCGATTTTGCGCCAACCTGTAGACCAAAGTTGAAGCCAATCGAATGAACTCCATTCCAATTCCTGTCCATTTGCCCACAGAAAGACCGTTTAAATACCTTTAAAGTTGGCACCGATTATTCTGAGTAAAGAACCTACCGCTGGCATCTATCCCATATCTATTTATTAAGATTAATATCTGCCTCAATTTAAAGCTATCTCTCCTCGTGCTAGGCATCGCCATCCAAGAGAAAAGGCTCTCACTGTCCAATCCATCTCTCCTGCCAATTATCTTATATATCTCAATTAATTGACCTCAAACACATTCTCTTGAACAAAAGCATCTTAAATTCCCTCAGCCTTTCCACATAAGACCTTCCCTCCATGCCAGGTAACTTCCTAGTAAATCTCCTCTGAATCATTTCCAAAGCTTACACATCCATTCTGTAATGCAATGACCTGAACAAATGTGGCCACGCCAGATTTTTGTACAGGTTTAGTATGATCTAATGGTTCCGGAACTCAATCCCTCTACCAATACAAGCTCACACACTGAAATGCTCCTTAAACCTGGGTGGCAACTTGCAACGATCTATGTACATGGACATAGAGATCTGTCTGTTCATCTACACTACCAACAATCTTACTATTATCCCAGTACTCTGTATTCCTGTTACTCCCTCCAGAGTGATTCGCCTCACGCCTTTCCACATTAAACTCCATTTGCGAACTTTCAGTCCAGGTGTGCAGATTATCTATACCTTTCTGTAACCTACAACATCTTTCGTCAATATCCACATCTCTACCAACCTTAGTGTCTTCTGCAAATTTACTAACCCATCCTTCAATGCCCTCATTCGGTCATTTATGTAAATGACAGCAACAGTGGACACAAAACACATTCTGTTAGTATCTAATAGTACTGAACTCCAGGATCAATCTTCTCATTAATCACTACCCTCTGTCTTCTTTCAGTGAGCCAATTAATGATCCAAACTATTTAATCACCCACAACCCCATGCCTCCGTATTATCGGCAATAGCCTAACATGGGGAACCTTAACAAACGCCTTACTGAAATACATATACACCACATCAACCGCTTTACTCTCATCCAACTCTGTCTTGATTCTCCTTCTTAAAGACCTCAATCAGGTTTTTGAGGTACGACCTACCCTTCACAAAATCGTGTTGACTATCCCTAATCAACTTACTCATCTCCAGATGAATATAAATCCTATCCCTTACAAGCCTTTCCAACACATTAGCCAGAATCAAGTTAAGGCTCTTACGTCTATAACTACCAGGATGGTCTCCACTCCCCTGCTTGGGGTGGCACGGTGGCGCAGCAGTTAGTACTGCTGCCTCACAGCACCAGAGACCCGACTTCAATTCTTGCCTCAGCTAACTGTCTGTGTGGAGTTTGCACATTCTCCCCGTGTCTGTGTGGGTTTGCTCCAGGTGTTCCGATTTCCTCCCACAGTACAAAATGTGCAGTTTAATTGAATTGGCCATGCTAAATTGCCCATAGTGTTAGGTGAAGGGACAAATGTAAGGGGATGGGTCTGGGTGGGTTGCTCATCAGAGGGTCGGTGTGGACTTATTGAGCCGAAGGGCCTGTTTCCACACTGCAAGTAATCTATTCTAGGGGGACAAAATTTGCTCTTCTCCAGCCTTCTGGCATTATTCCTGTAAACAATGACGACAGAAACATCAAAGCCAAAAGCATGGCAATCTCCTTCCTGGATTCCCAGAGAATCCGAGGATAAATCACATCCAGCCCTGGGGACTTATCTATTTTTAGACTTTGCAGAATTGCTAACACCTCCTACTTCAGCACTTCGATCCAATCTAGTTATGGACTCCACTACCCTGGGGTAAAGACGTGGCGAATCACCTTACCTCTGTTCCTCGTAGACAATGATACAAATAGTTCTGCTCGGGTCTCTGCCACTACTTTGCCACAATGTACTGGGATACACATGTTCAGGACGTAGTGCTTTCTCTACCTTTGTGTTCTAAGACCTCCAGCACCACCTCTTCTGTAAATGGAACTCTTGTCAAGCCATCACTCTGTCTTTAACTGACTTGTCCGCAGTAATTTCTGACATTAAATGGTCATTTAGGGTCTCACCCATCTTCTGTGATACCACTCATGGATGGCCTTATTGATATTTGCGCGGCCCTAGTGTCTCTCTAGTTGTTTTTGTACTTGTGTGCTGTAGAATTTCCTTGCATTCTCATTAACCTAAAACGTCAATTCTAACTCATCTCCCTATGTCACTTTCCAACTTATCCAGCCTCTCAGTTTCTGTCAAACCCTCCAGTATCAGTAACATCTTCGTCAATCTTTGCTCCATTTACAGTTTCAGGAAATGCTTCCTAAAGCAGGAGGATCAGAATTCTATGCAATACTCCAACTGTACCCAGCAATGCCTTATATAGCCTTATCATGATGTACCAACTCATGTAGTCTTTGCTGTGACCTATGAGAGTAAGTCTGCTAAATGCCCTTTCCCCACCCTGTCCGCGTGTGATGCCACATCCAAGGAACAATGTAACTGTACTCCTTGGTCTTTCTCTCTGTTCGCCAACACTGCCCAGTGTCCGACCATTAAAAGTGTTAGTCCTCCATAGTTTGTTTTAACAAAATCCAGCACCTGAATTCAACTCCATCTTTCATTCCTTGGCCCACTGGCTGTTGTTCGAGATCCCCTCGATAACTATATTCCCTGCGCACAATAACCCGTGTTCTATCCGGACTTTCATCAACAAACTTACTAACAATGACTCCTATGCTCTTACCGAAATAATTTCTGTAAATGATGCATAATAGTGGATTTGATACTGTTCCTTTTTGCACACCGCTAGTGATAGGCCCGTAGTCTGCACAGCAAGCCTCTCCCACCACCCTCTTTCTCCTACTGTCAAGCCAATTTTGTATCCAGTTGGATAGCTCTCCCTGCTCCCATGTAATCTAACCTTACTAACCAGTGTTCCATGGTAAACCCTGTCCAAGGCATTGCTGTGGTCAGTATAGACAAAGTCTCCTGTTCTGTTATCATCTAGGTTCTTAGTCACCTATTCAACAAACTCAGTCAAGTTTGTGAGACACTACTTGAACAGGTTTCCAGGTCATCCCCCGTGGCTGTCACTGATATAAATACCTCTTTAAGGGGCACTTCTTCCTAAGTTACCCCCAATGTCCTCAGATATACATGATTAGCTCCAGGGATCTGTCTATTCTTTGCGCATTTTAAAATCTCCAGCAACTCTTGTTCTGATATGCAGAGTCTTTTGAAGAATTTATTTCCCTGACTACCCCAGTCTTTCAGTTCTGATGTGAAATTTTCGTTAAGGATCTCACCCATCTACTGTGGTTCCACACATGGATTATCCCATTGATCTTCAAGGGGACACATTCTGTGCCTAGTTAATCTTCTCTCGTTAGTATTCATGAAGAATCCCTTTGGAGTTTCCTCAGCATTACCAGCCAAAGTTTTCTCAGGTCTCCTGTTTGCCTTCCTGCTCTCCCTCTTCAGTGTATTACTGCACCCACAATGTTCTTCGAGGAATCCAGCTGGCCATATATGACATGGAAAGCCTTTTTCTTGATCAGAACCTCAGTAACCCCAGTCATCCAGAATTTTCTACTTGTAATCAGCATTGTCCTTCACACTAACAGAAGTATCCTCACCCTGAACTCTCATTTTATCTTTCTTTTGAAAGTTTCCCACCTGTCTGAGGTCCATTTACCTGCAAATAGTCTCCACAATCAACTGTTAAAAGTTCTTGACCAATACCTTCTGGATTGGGGCAGGCCAATTTTGATGTTTCACTTCTGGGCCAGGCCTGTCCTTTTCCATAACTGTTTTCAAACTAATATAGTTGTGCTCACTTTGTCAAAGTGCTCCCCAACTAACACCTCAGTCCCTTTCCCTACCTTGTTTCCCAAGGGGAGGTCAGATTTTGCCCTTTTCTCCAGGTGGAGGGCAAACACCCAGTGATTGTGCATATCAGTACACATGACATAGATACAGTTAGGTGTGTTGTGATCAAGTGAGTATTGGGAGTTGGGTAAGAAATTAAAAAGCAGGATGACAAGGGCAGTGAGCTCCAGATTACTCCCAGTGCCACTCGCCAGTGAATACGGAAATAGAAAGATAAGCTGATGAATGAGTGCCTCAGGAGCTGGTGGAGGGGGAAGGTGTTTACGTTTTGGATGATTGGGATCTCTTCTGCAGTAGAGGTGACCTAGACAAATGGACGGGTTAGACTTGAACCAGAGGGGTGCTAGCAACCTGGGAGGGAGATTTGCTAGTGTTACCTGGAGGGCTTAACCTGGTTTGCCAAGCGATTGGGATTCTGAAAAAGAGAGAGACTATCAGCCAGTCAGAGGAAAATATACCAGCCACCGAGAGCAAGTTTCCTATTCGGGATACCCAGGGGCACAGTCAAGGGAGGGAAAAGACTTTTGGTTTAAAGGACATTTATTTTGACACATGAGGCCTGACTGGTAAGGCAGGTGAGCTCAGAGCATGAATCGGCTCTGGGGACTGGGATAGTATAACCATAACAGAAACATGGCTGAGAGAAGGGTAGGACTGGCAGCTCAGTGTTCCAGGATACAGAAGGTACAAGTGTGAGAGAAAGACAAGTAAATGAGGATGGGGAGTTGCCCTTTAGATAAGAGACAACATAACAACAGTGGTCAGAGAGGATAATCCTAAAAAGTCATCAAATGAGGCCATATGGTTAGAAGTTAGAAAGAAGAAGGCAGCGGTCACTTTGTTGGGACTGTGTTACAGACTCGCAAATAGCCAGCCGGTATGAGAAGAGCAGATGTGTAGAGAGATTGTAGATAGCTGAAGGAATAAGAGAGTAGTATTGATTGGACGTTTGAATTTCCCCTGGATTGACTTGTGCACTCAGAGAATAAAAGACCCATATGGGTAACAATTTGAGAAATGGGCCCAAGAAAGTTTCCTTGACCAATATGTAGATGGTCCTACTCTACTCAGGTGGGCGCAACATTGGATCTCCCCAGAGAACATGAGATGAGGAAGTGACTGAACTGTCAGTTGGAGAGCACTTTGGGTCCAGTGACCGCAATGGTATTAGTTTGAACATAACTACAGAAAACGATAGGA
Source organism: Hemiscyllium ocellatum (assembly GCF_020745735.1). Classification (NCBI taxonomy): domain Eukaryota; kingdom Metazoa; phylum Chordata; class Chondrichthyes; order Orectolobiformes; family Hemiscylliidae; genus Hemiscyllium; species Hemiscyllium ocellatum. The sequence goes on along the minus strand of NW_026868476.1, from coordinate 74,109 downwards.
GAGGTCCACAGGTTAAGGAGCTTTGCTGGAACACAGCCCGTTTTGGGGCCATGAAGCAGGACCGAGCAGAGGTTGAGTGGGTGACTCTGTTTGAAGGAAAAGAAATGACTGGAAAATGGGAGGCTTTTAAAAGTGTAATACTGAAAATCCAGGGTCAGTATGTTTCTGTTAGGGTGAAGGGAAAATGGCAGGTTTGGGGATCCCCGGCTGATGAGGGATATTGAGGCTCTGGTCTGGCAAATGAAGATGGTATACATTGGGTTTAAGGTTTCCGTATCTACCGAACCTCTTCCAGCCCTAAAGACACAATCAATCTGTGGAGACCCTATAATCTTCTTAGGTCTCTGCCATACTCCGATCTGTCGAACCCACTCCAGTCCCTGTGACTGTTCCAATCAAGTTCCTAAAGGACCTGCAATCTGTGTAAAATGCTCTCATCACTATCACCCATCCAGTATTTCCACCCATCTACTCATCTGCATAACCTTCTCCAGCTCTTACACCCCTATCTGTGTGAACAACAACCTCCCCTACAACCCTTTCCCACTTAGGCCAAACTGGAGGAGATTACTAATGCTCCTTTATCTGTGTAACTGTCTCCAATCAAAATTGCTGTTCTCATCCCCAGGGAAATCTGTCCGATTCCACATCCTCCATGTCGAAATAACACCAGAACCTAAGAATTTCGATATCTCTAAACCCGTTCCGTCCCGACTACTCTCCATATGTGTGGTTTTTCTTCCAATCTATACTACCTACATTATCTCTGTAATCTGTTCCATTCCCTAAATAGTCACTGTCTCTATAAATCAGCACTCTCCTACCACTATTCTTATCTCTGTAAATTGATCCATCCCTCCCAACCTCCACATCTCCATGAACTCCTGCAGGCCCTACAGCTCTCCACATTTCTGTAACCTCCTGTGGCTCTATGGTCCTCCCTCCCTGTAAAACCACTTGCAGTCCAGACATCCCTCCCAATCTGGGTCCTCTGCTCCAGATCAGACCATTGCTGTCTCTGTAAACACCTCCACTCCTGACAACTCTTCCCATTTGTGTAACCTCGTTCAGACCCCATACTCTCCAGCTTCCTGAATCCTGGTCCTGCCATTGCAATAAAAATCATGTTTATGTAAAATCCACCAGTGCTTAAACCTTCCCCAACTCAGTAACCTCTTGCAGTCCTAACAAAACACCTGAACTGTGAAACCTTTCATTTCGCTGCAATCCTCCCTACCTCCCCCCTCAAATGCGTTCATAAACATGTAACCTCACAATTACTGAATCTTACTTTTGGCACTGCAAATCTCATAATGTCTGCAAAATCCTCCTGTCCTGATATCCCTCCCTATCTCTGTAACCCCCACCACCTTCCAGTGCCCTTTTGAGGAATGTGGCAGAGGAGGGAAGATTTGTGGAGTCCGGGCCATGTTACGGAGGTAGAATCCTGGGAATTACAGATTTGGTCTAATGTCTGTGGTGTGCAGATTATTGGAGAGGACTCTGACAGACAGAATATATGACTACGTGGAAAACCGTAGTTAACTTTTAGACTGTCGGCATGCGTTTGTGAAGGGCAGGTCATGCCTCACAAATCTTTTTGAATTCTTTGACGATATGGCAGAATATGTTGAAGCTCATTCAGAAAATAAGGAGGTGTGGGATACAGGGAAATCTGTCTGTTTGGATACAGGATTGGATGGCCCAGAAAAGTCAGAGTATGGCAGTAAATGGACAGTATTGAGCCTGGAGCTCAGTGACCAGTGGGGTTCTGTAACAGTCGGCTCTGGGACTCTGCTCTCTGTGATTTTTATAAGTGACTTGGATGTGGATGTTAGAGAGTGGTTTAGTAAGTTTCCCAATCTGGTGGAGTGGTGGGTAATGTGGAGGGCTGTTGTAGGTTTCAATGGGACATTGACAGGATGCAGAGCTGGGCTGGAAGTGGCAGATGGAGTTCAAGCTGGAAAAGTGTGAAGTGATTTATTCTGGAAGGTGGAATTTGAATACAGAATTCAGGGCGGAAGGCAGAATGCTTGGCAGTGTGGAGATCAGAGAGATTAAGGGGTCCATGTCCATAGATCCCTCAAAATCACCACGCACGTTGATAGGGTTGTTAAAATGCATATGTTGTGTTGGCTTTCGTTATCAAGGGAAGGTTTTTTTGCATCTTTATAGCATCCTGGTGAGACTACACTTGGAATATTGTGTTCCGTTCTGGTCTCCTCTTTGCAGGACGGATGACAGGAGATTTATCAGGATGCTGCCTGGAATGGATGGCATTTCTTATGAAGAAAGATTGAGGGAGCTAAGGCTTTTCTCATTGGTGTGAAGAAAGGGGTGGGACGACGTGGTAGAGGTGAACAAGATGATGAGAGGCACAGAGAGAGTGAATAGTGAGAGACTTTATCTCCTATGGCATAAATGGCTATTACAAGGGGTGTAACTTTAAGGTGAATGGAGGATTGATAAAAGGATAGAGAATGATAGGTGGTTGGAATGCACTGACAATGGTGGTAGTAAAATTAGATCCTTCCGGGATATTTAATAGACTCTTGGATAGGCATATGGATGATAGTAAAATCAAGGATATGGAAGTTAGTTTGGTCTTACAGTCGGATAAAAGGTTGACATGGCATCATTGCCGAAGCATCTTGTTCTGTACTATTCTGTGTTAGTATGTTAAATGGGGTAATAAGCTTAGATCAGTGTAAAAGAATATGGCCTTTAGGAGGAGCGAGTCAACTGGATACAAAATTGGGCTTCATGGTTGGAGACAGACGGTGATGGGAGACATGTTGTTTTTCTGAAGGGAAGCATGTGAACAGCGGTTCAGTGGGTCCCCTGTTGTTTGTCATTTGGGTAAATGGTTTGGATGGGAATATTGGTTTCCTGGTAAGTAAGGTGATTGGGTGACACTGGAATTGGTGGTAATGTGGATAGTGAAGAAGGTAATCTATGATACAAGATTAACAGTACTGCTGGGAGAGTGGGCTGAAGAATAGCAGATAGAGTTTAATTAGATAAATGTGAAGTGTTCCATTTGGTGAAACAAACCAGGGTGGGACTTGTACAGCTAATGTTTGTGCCCTGGGTGGTGTTGTCAGTCAGAGACACAGGGATGCAGGTGCACAGTTCTTTGAAAGTTGCATCACAGGCAGGCTGGCTGGTGAAGTAGGCGTTTGGGATGGTTACCTTCATTGGGCAGGATATTGAAAGTAGGAGCTGGGATGTCATGTATCTGTACAAGACATTGGCGAGGCCACCATAAATGCATTGCTGATCAGTAGGAAAAATTCATCAGGTTCACTTACCTGCTTTAGGGAAGGACAACAAACATTCTCAGCTGGTCTGGCCAACATGTGACTCCTGACCCACAGCAAGAGGGCTGACTCTGAGCTGTCCTCTGGGTAAGTAAAAGTGGGGTCAAAGAATGCTAGTCCAGGCACTGACATCCACATCCCATAAATGAATAAATAAAATACATATGTCCCTCCCTACCTCTTCAAACCCCTCCAGCTGCAACAACCCGTACTTAGTTTGAAACACTCTTCAGGCCCTGACCATCTCTGTAACACTCTCACCACCTCCAGCACCTTCACCTCTCCCTGTTCCTATTGTGACATTATACCCTCACAGGGATTCCTCTTCCAACTGCCCTCCTCCTGCTAACAGACCCTTTGCAACCTCTTTAAAACTTACTCCTAAAACACTCTCGCACTTCAGGATTTTAAGTACTTGTTGTGGTTCTGTTCGCCGAGCTGCAAGTTTTTGCTGCAAACGTTTCGTTCCCTGGCTAGGGAACATCATCAGTGCTATTGGAGCCTCCTGTGAAGCGCTGCTTTGATGTTTCTTCCGGTATTTATAGTGGTTTGTTCTTGCCGCTTCTAGCTACTACAGCTGAAACTGACACCCGGAAGCGGCAAGAACAAACCACTAAAAATACCTGAAGAAACATCCAAGCAGCGCTTCACAGGAGGCTCCAATAGCACTGATGATGTTCCCTAGCCAGGGAACGAAACGTTTGCAGCAAAAACTTGCAGCTCGGCGAACAGAACCATAACAACGGACACCCGAGCTACAAATCTTCAACCAGACTTTAAATTTTAAGTATTTTTGATGATCTTCTCAGTCTCATAATCTAATATGATCCATTTTGTACTGAGTGAGGGACGGGTGTGAGTGTCTTATTGAGGTTTTGTCTGTTTCAATGGAATATCCTTTTGTTGAGTGATTTACACTGTTCCTTCAAATGTTTACCACTGTCCATTTACACACACACATGTTTCAATCTGTTTAGCTTGTTTAACTTGGTCAGTTCACCTCTCAGACTCATATAATTGGCAATTTTTGATTTTAGTTGTAGCTTGTCCTTTCTGTGATTCACTTTAAAATTTTATATTTCTTTAAACTGCACTTTATCACAATTCCCCAGAGGATCTCTCCAGGTGACATGACTCATTCACTAAGTTTTATCACACAACAGTCGCTCTGAGACAGTGACATCCCTCACCAGTTGCACAATGTATTATTTAAAGATACACAGAAAAAAAATATCCGAACGTCCCTTCCAATATCACTGTTGTCAGTGTGATTGTCAAGATTATAAGAATTTTGAATTTTCACTGAACTGTCATTATGCCTTTATTAAAAATTCCAATGAGTTCCTGTTTAATGCAGTGATGAGCAATGAAATGCTGTTCGATGGCTAAAACTGTTCTGCTGCTTGTGTCCTTGGCAAGTAGTAGCCAGAATTTACATTCAGACTGACTCTACTTCATGATCTGCGGCCAAATGCTTTCTCTGTAATGCCTTTGTTATCAATTATTGTTAGCGTTGTCCACTATGCCTGAGTTTGCACAAGGTTGTGAACTATTGAATATTTATGTCCACCTTTTTTCACCCTGTACCACGTCACCCTAGTGTCTAATTCTCTTTTATCTCTGTGTCACAAATCCATCTACCTTATGGCAGAGACTTTGTCCATTACACAAAAAAAACATAATTTACTGTTTCCTACAATTTCCTGTCACAAATTGATTCGCTGACGTACAGTTTTAGTTAGACTTGTTCCCATCCTGTTCCTTTCTGCGTGTCTTCAGCCACATTCCCATGCTGTTCCAAAGCTTCACCTTTTTTATTTGGATTTGGAAAGCTCCTTTCACCTGAACCCTGTCCCTGCATCCTCTCTGTCAGTTTAAAGCCCTGTCCCTAAACCTACCGACGTGATTGGCCAAGACACTGGTCCCAGCACACTTCCAGTGGGACCATCCGAATGGTTTATTTTTAAACTCGGGTATGGGATGTTGGTGTCTCTGGCTGACCAGCCTTTCTTGCCCAGTCCTCGCTGCTCTTAAGCTGAGTAACTTGCTCAGCCATTTCAGAGGCAAACACTTTGCTGTGGGGATGTCGTACAGACCACGTGAGGATAGCAGATATCCCCGAGTGTATTTTTGATGAACAACATTGTTTTGGACATCAGCAATGATTTCATACTTATTCATGGATTGTTAATTGCAATTTTTAAAAAAATGATGTTTGCAAATTCCACCATTTCTGATGGTGGGATTCAAACCTGCCTCCAATGAACATTGGGTGAGGTTTCGGATACATGCTCTCGCAATAATACCACGAGGCCATCACTTCACCTGCTCAAAGGTTGCTCATTCCTGAGCACTGATACCAGGTCATCAGGTAACTAAACCTACTCTTCCTACATGATTGTTTCATTATGAAATCTTCCTGCCCTCTGGTGATATCACTCAGTCTCACTCCATGTGGTATCCCTCACTGTGAGGGTCTAATTGCTGCCTCTGTCAGCATCTCTCACTCTTGCAGCTACTCCAGATCCTGAGCCAATTGAAGTCCTCATTCCAGAGAGACGCAGCAGCACGGGCCAGGGATGGAGACAGGGTTTTTCAGATCTCTGTTGGACTTAGTGCCATTCTCCATGTGTATCCCTCATGGGATCAGTCTATTTTCCCATACTGTGTATTCCTCAGACTCCTGTAGGTATTAGGAAGGGCCTGACTCAATAGACTTCCCAGTTGCTGGGTATATCGTCCATCGCCACATTGAAGATGGTTGATCAGCCAGGGAGACAAAAGGAAGGGAGATTTGGAGTCTTCAATAAATCCTGCAGTGAGGTAAGATCACACACAGTGAATAGAGCAGTGAGCAAAGAGAGAACTCCAAACATCGGCTAACAAAACACGAACTAGATACAGTGATGGAGGGGGAGCACCGTTCAGCTCAATCAACACACCTATAGTAAGTTCTGTTGTGATAACACTCACTACTCTGCAACACACTATCTATGGCATGTCTTGGTGACGAGTAGCTTCAATAAATTGTAACTATTATAACAGTTCCTGTCCCAGTAACCTCCTCCCCTCCCTATACTCCCTCTACTTACTTGAATTGTACTGCATTCCAGACTACTTTCCCTATCGCTGTAACTTGCTTCAGTGTCTATAACATGCCTTATCTCAATAGTATCCTCCTCCAATAATAGGAGACAGGGTCATGCAGCACGGAAACGGTTCCTTCGATCCAACTATTCCATGCTGACCAGACTCCCTGACCGAGTCGCATTTCCCTGCACTTGACCCATATCTCTTTAAACCTTCTCCTCTCCATGTACCTACCCAAATGTTTTTTAGATGTTGTTATTGTACTTTTCTCTACCACTTCCCCTGGAAACCCATTCCATACCTGCACCATACTCTGTGTGGAAAATCTTCTCCTCTTAACCCTTTTCAGTTTTTTCCTCTCCCATCTCCTACTTATGCCCTCCAGAACACAGAACATAGAACATGACAGTACAGTTCGGCCCAGAATGTGTGCCAACCTGTGGAGCCAATCTGAAGCCCATCTAACCTTCCCTATTCCATTCTCACCCATATGCCTGTCCAATGACCGTTTAAATGCCCACAAAGTTCTCGAGTCTGCCACTGTTTCAGGCCATGCATTCCATGCTCTGACTATTCTGAGTAAAGAATCTACCTCTGGCATTTGTCCCAGGTTTATTAATTATTATTAATATTATTACTACCTCAATTTAAAGCTATTTGCCCTCGTGCTAGGCATCGCCATCTGAGGGAAAAGGCTCTCACTGTCCAACCCATGTCACCCTCTGATTATCTTATATGTCTCAATAAATTGGCCTTAAACTCTTCTCTCAAACACAAACAGATTCAAGTTCCTCAGCCTTCCTCATAATACCTTCCCTCCGTACCAGGCAACATCGTAGTAAAACTCCTCGGAACCCTTTCCAAATATTTTAACATGCTTCTGCTAATGCGGTGACCTGGACTATAGGCAACACTCCAAATGCGGCCGCACTAGAGTTTTGTACAGCTGCAGCATTATCTCCTGGTTCCGAAATTCAATCCCTGTACCAATAAAAGCTCACATGGTGAATGCCTTCTTAACAACCCTGTCAAACTGGGTGGCAACTTTCAATGATCCATGTATATGGACACAGTGATCTCTCTGCTCATCTGCACTACCAAGTTCTGCTTTACCCACATCCACCTGTTTGGTCACCTCAAAGAATTCAACAAGGTTTGTGAGGCATGACTTACCCTTCACTAAACCGTTCTGACTATCCCTCATCAACGTATTCATCTCCAGATTATAAATGCAAGCTTTTACAAGCCTTTCCAACACTTTACCAAGAATCGAAGTGAGACTCACAGCTCTATAATTACCCAGGGTTGTCTCTATTCCCCTTCCTGGTCAAGGGGACAATATTTGCTGTCGTCTGGCCTTCTGACACTATTCCTGAAGGCAATGACGACATAAATATCAAAGCCAAAGGCTCAGCAATCTTCTTACTGGCCTCCCAGAGAAGCCAAGAACACATCCCATCTGGCCCAGGGGCCCACTTTTTACACTTTCCAGAATTGCTAACACCTTATCCTTCTGCAGTTCCATCCCATCTAGTTATGGACTCCACTACCCTTGGGAAAAGACATTGGCTACCTGTACCCCTCATGGGTTTATAAAGCGTTATAAGGTCACCCCTCAGCCACCTACACCCAGTGGAAATGTGAAGGACAATGAAAGAAATATTTCTGTTCGCATCCCTGCTGCTACTTTGCCACAATGTTCTGGTATACACTTCTTCAGGAGCTAGGGCTTTCTCTACCTTTGTGTTCTAAGATCTCCAGCACCACCTCTTCTGTAATGGGCACTCTTTACAAGCCATCACTGTTTCTTTCCCTTTGTTTCCTAGTCTTTGTCCACAGTACGTTCTGACATGAAACGCTCATTTAGGCTCTCGCCCATCTCCTGTGGTTCGACACTTGGATGGCCTCACTGATCATTGAGGAGCCCTAGTGTCTCTCCAGTTGCTTTTTTGTACTTGTGTGCTGTAGAAAATTCTTCTCATTCTACATAAACTTCTCTGCCAAATCTATCTCATTCCCCCATGTATTTTCCAGCTTATCCAGCCTTTCCGATTCTGTCAAACCATCCAGTATCAGGAACATCTTCGTCAATCTTTGCTCCATTTGCAATTTCAGGAAATGCTTCCCAGATCAGGATGATCAGAATTCTATGCAGCGTTCTAAAGCTGTGCTGATTATCCCTAATCAATCCTTGTCGTTGCAAATGCATGTAACTCCTGTCCCGCAGAATTGCTTCCAACAACGTCTGCATCGCTGACATCAAACGATTTGGCGTTGATGTCCCTGACTTTTCCTTGCAGCCTTTCCTAAGTACTGGCACAACCTTAGCCCCCCTCCAGGCTTCCAGCTCATCACCCATGGCTATCAGTGATAGAAATATCTCTTTTATGGGACCCGACAATTTCATCCTGAGCTTCCCGCAATATCCTGGGATATACCTGATTAATTCCCAAGGATTTGTCCATCTTATATGCATTTCAGAAGTTTCAGTACCTCCTGTTCTGTTAAGTGGAGTCTTTTGAAGACGTTACTGTTCCTTATTCCCTGACTTTCCCAGTATTTCTCCAAGTTAAGTTCAAATGTGAAATTTTTGTTCAGGATCTCACCCATCTCCTGTGTTTCCACACTTGGATGGCTCCATTCGTCGTCAAGGAGCTATACTCTGCCACTCGTTAATCTCCTGAAGAATATGCTTGAAGAATCTCTTTGGATTTTCGTCAGCCTGATCTGCCAATGCTTTTTGTGGTCCCCTTTGTGCACTCCTGATTTCCCTCTTAAGTGAATTACTCCACCCGCTATGTTCTTCAATGGATTCCCTTAATCCAGCTGCCTATATGTGACATGTTCCCACTTTTTGTTGACCAGATCCTCAATACCCCCATTTATCCAGTGTATCTCACTTGTGTTAGCATTGTCCTTCACACTCACAGAACTATGGTGTCCCTGAACTCGCATGTTATCGCTCTTTTGAAAGTTTCCCACCTGCCTGACGTCCCTTTACCTGCAAATAGCCTCCACAATCAATTGCCAAAACCTCTTCACTAAGACCTTCTGGATTGCGGCAAGACGAATTTTGATCTTCAACTTGTGGACCAAGCTTGTGCTTTTCCATCGCTATTTTCAAACTAATACAATTCTGCTCACTTTGCAAAAGTGTTGCCCCACTAATGCCTCAGTCCCTTTCCCTACCTTGTTCCCCAAGGAGAGGGCGGGTTTTACCCCTTCCTGCATTCCAACCATTTACATTTTGACTGAGACATTTTTCTTGTACATGCCGAACAAATCCCACCCATTCAAGCTGTGAGCACTCTGGCAGTCCCAGACTAGGTTTGGAAAGTTAAAATCCCTGACCATTCCAACCCCAAAATCTCGCTGACTGTTGTGGGCCTGTAGTACAGTCATATCAAACTGATGATGATGCATTCCCATTTCTCAATTGCACTACTATAGCTTCAATGGGCTTTCCCCAGGAATATCCTCCCTCAGTGCTACCGTGGTATTCCACTGATCAAAAGCCCCACCCTCTCATCTCTCACTTCCTGTTTTATCCTCCCTATGGAATCTGTATCCTGGAACATTTAGCTCCCAGTCCTGTCCCGCTCTCAGCTGTGATTCTGCCATATCTATGGTATTCCAGTCCCATGTTCTCATCCATACGCCGATTTCATTTGCCTTCATTGTTCGGCCTTTTAGTTTGAAATAAATGCACTTGAATCAATCAGTTTTCCATCACTCTCTGCTGTGCTCTTTCCTGATGTTTCTACTTAAGTTCCTAACTTGATGTTCTGTCCCAGCTTCTACCTTCAGACTACAACCTGGCACCATCCACCTCACTATGGACAACATCCTCACCTTTCATGTCATTTGCAAACCTACTAATGACATCTTCTGCTTTCACATCAGAGTTATTAATATATATAATAAACAGCAATCGCTCCCGCACAGATCCCTGTGGTACAACTTTGGTGAAAGAATTTCAATCGTAAAACAGCCCTCCACCAGTTGTGGATCCTGTCTGTTGGACCAACCTTCAATGTGGGACCTCGTCAAACGATGTAATGAGCTCCATCACCTGCACAGCCCTCATCAAAATCCTCAATCGTAATTTCAAATATAAATCTCAGCTGAATTTGGGAAAGGATCTTACTCTACCAAATCTATTATGCGTATCCCTAATTGATCTCTGCCTTTCCAAATTTTGATTCATTCTGCTCCTCAGAATTGTTCCCAATAATTTCCCTCCCCATGCTGTCAGACTATCTGCTCTGTAATTATCTGGCCTATCCCTGCTGCCCTTCTTGAACATAGGAACCACATTAGCTATCCTCCAATCATCCAGCAAAGTATGAAATATGAAATACCAGGGCCCCAGCAATGTCCTCCCTTACCTCCCATAGCAGCGTGGGATACATTTCATTGGGTTTTGGGGATTCCTCTACCTTTATGCCTGTGAAAACATTTAATACCTCCTCCTTATTGATCTTAATATGTTTGAGAATCTCACCATACCTACTGAAATCCCCGGCTACAATGCATTGCTCCTGTGTGAATACAGATGGGAAGTATTCATTGAAGACCTCACCTACTTCCTCTGGCTCCATGTGCCGATTGTCCCTTTGGTTTCTAACAGGCCCCACACTTTCCCCAGTAACTCTCTTGTTCTAACTATACTGCTAAAATACCTTGTGGCTTTTCCTTAACACCATCTCCCAAGGATGATTAATGGCCATTGTTTGTCCTTCATTTTTAAGGAGCCTCCTTGCACACTCTATACTTTTGAATGCCTTCACCTGAGTTTATTGCACTGTATTTTCTTTATCAAACTCACGATTTCGCTTTACCGGTATTCGCTGGTCTTGCTGCCTTTACTATTCCCTTGCTAGGACCACACTGGCCATGAATTCTCAGTGTATCACTTGAACATACTCTCATTTTCCAAATATAGAACCAACTGCAGATTGTCCTCCAGTCTCGGTTTGCCAGATCCTCTCTAATGATAGTGATACTGATAGGAGCCTCACTTGTCGGGGGACAGACAAGATACCCCAAGATGGTGTGCTGCCTCCCGGGTACCAGGGTCAAGGGTGTCTCTGAGCGGTGACTGAACATTCTGAAGTGACAGGGTAAGTACCCAGAGGTCATTGTGCACACCGGTCCACATGACATAGTTAGTCAAGGGGAAGGGATCCTGTGAAATATGTACAGGGAGTGAGGAAAGAAGTTAAAAAGCAGGACCTCAAGGGTTGTGATCACCGGATTACTCCCAGTGCCACGTGCCAGTGAGGATAGAAATAGAAAGATAGACCATATGGGGTGTGGTTGAGGGGCTGGTGGAGGCGTAGAATTTTTAGTTCTTGGATCATTGGGATCTCTTCTGGGGTAGAGGTAACCTGAACAAGGGGGGACCAGAAGGGCATCAGTATCCCTGGGTGGAGATTTGTTTGTCTTACCCTGGACGGTTTAAACTAGTTTGGCAGGGGTTTGGACTCTGAGTAAGAGAGGTACCATCAACCAGTCAGGGGAAAATACATCAGCCATCGAGAGCAAGTTTCCTATCCAGGATATCCGGGGCACAGAATAGGGAGGGAAAAGACTTCTGGTTTAAAGGACATTTATTTCAACACACGAGGCCTGACTGGCAAGGCAGGTGAGCTCAGAGCATAGATTGGCTCTGGGGACTGCGATATTATAGCCATAACAGAAACATGGCTGAGAGAAGGGCAGGACTGGCAGCTCAGTGTTCCAGGACACACAAGGTACAGGCGTGATAGAAGGACAAGTAAGTGAGGAGAGGCAGCTGCCTTATTGATAAGGGAGGACATAACGACCGTGCTTAGAGAGGATACTCTTTCGGGGTGATCAAATGAGGTCACATGTATCGAAATTAGAAACAAAAAGGGGATGGTCAGTCTGCTGGGATGGTGTTCCGGATCGCCAAATAGCCAGTGGGTACGAGAGGAGCAGATGTGAAGAGAGGTTGCAGGTACCTACAGAGATAACAGAATAGTATTGGTTGGAATTTTAACTTCCCCTGTATTGATTGGACCAACCAGAATGTAAAAGTCCTGTATGGGGTGGAATTTGTCAAATGTGTCCAAGAAGGTTTCCTAGATCAATATGGAGAGGGCCCCACTCTACTCAGGCAGCTGAAAACGAGACCTCCCCTCAGAAAACGTGGTCGGGCAAGTGACTGAAGTGTCAGTCGGAGAGCACTTCGTGTCCAATGACCACAACTGTCCTCGTTTTAACATAGTTGTGAAGAAAAGATCAGGCAGGTCCACAGATTAAGGTCTTAGTCTGGAGCAGGACCAATTTTGAGGCTATTTGGGAGAATCAAGCAGAGGTCGATTGGATGAATTAAAAATCACACAACAGCAGGTTATAGTCCAAGAGATTTAATTCAAAGCACCAGCTTTTGAAGTCCAGGTGATCATTCTAAAAGATGAAAACTTAAACTAAGTTTGTTGGATATTGCATTCCATCACACTGCAATCCTGTTGCTATAAATTCTGTGCCTGTTTATTGTGCTCGACAAGCACCTGATGAAGGAGCAGCGCTATGAAACCCAGTGCCTCCAAATGAACCTGCTGGACTGTAAGCTGGTGTTGTGTGAGTTTTAACGTTGTCCATCCCAGTCCAACACCAGCTCCTTCACATCATGCACCCATCCACTGGGTGGTCTGTTTGAAGGAAAAAGAGTGACTGGCAAATGGGAGGCTTTTAAAAGTGTGGTCTCAAGAATCCAAAATATCCCTGTTAGAGCAAGGGAAAAGCTGCCAGGTTTAGGGATCCCTGGCTGATGGGGGATATGAGGCTCTGTTCAAGAAAAAGAAGGCGGCACACATTGTCTTCAATGTTTCTGTATCTACGTAACTCTTCGAGTCCTAAAGACACTATCACTCCGTGGAGACACAACAATCCTCTCAGGTGCCAGCAGCACACCCGATCTGTATAACCCACTGAAAGCCTGTGATTCTCCCGATCCAGTTCTGATGAGACTCACTCTCTGTGTGACATCATCCCATCGCTAACACTTACCCTTTCAATGTAAGACCCTCCTGTATCTCCATCCATTTACTCTTCTCCATAACCTTCTCTAGCTCTTACGCCCCTACCTGTGTAAACTCACCCTCCCCTACAACCCTTTCCCGTTTGACCATTCTGGAGGAGGTTACTAATGCTTCCTTATCTGTGAAACTGTCTCCAACCAAAATTACTGCCCTTCTGGATAATCTGTCAGACCCCACACCCTTCGTATCTGAATAATCTGCAGAAGTAAAACTTCCTATATCTCCAAACATCTTCAGTCACGACTACCCTCCATATCTCTGTTTGGTCCCCCAGTCTATACAACCCACTTTATCTCTGTCATCTGCTCCATTCACCGAAAATCCTCCCTGTCTGTGTAAACCGCTCCATCCTACTAACACCCTTCTCCCTGTAAACCGCTCCATCCCTCCCAACCTCTCCATCTTCATGAACACACGTAGACCGTACAGCTCTCCACCTTTCTGTAACACCCAGTGGTTCTATGTGCTCCCTGTGAAACCACCTCCAGTCCCCACAACCCTTCCAGTCTATGTCGTTTTCTCTAGATCAGACCATTGCTGTCTCTGTAACCTCCGACAATCCTAGTAAAGCTCCCTAATGTATCTATTCATTCAGATCCCATCCTCTTCAGCCTCCCGAAACCTCTTCCTGCAATGTAACCCTCCCTAATTAGAACATAGAACAGTACAGCACAGTACAGGTTCTTTAGCCCTAAATGTTGTGTCAATCTTTTATCCTACTATAAGATCCATCTAAACTGCAGGCCATTGAAAGAACAAAGAAAATCACAGCACAGGAACAGGCTCTTCAGGCCGCTAAGCCTCCGCTGATCCAGATTCTCTGTCTAAACCTGTCGCCTATTACGTCGCCTATTTGGTGAGGATCTGTACCACTTTGCTCCTTACCCATTCATACATCTGTATGGATACATCTTAACTGACGTTATAATTCCCGCCTGTACCAGCTCCGCTGGCAAAGTGTTCCAGGCCCCCATCACTCTCTGCGTAATGATCTTTCCACACATATCTGCCCTAAACCTCTACCTTCTCACTGTGAACTCGTGACCCCTAGTAATTGAGTTCCACACTCTGGGGGAAAAATGCTTCTTGCTATCCACCTTGTCTATACATCCCATGCTTTTGCAGACCGCAATCAGGTCTCCAGTCAACCTTCATCTTTCTAATGAAAATAATCCAAAACTATTCAATCTCTCCTTATTGCTAGTGCCCTCTATACCAGGCAATATCCAGGTGAACTCCTCTGCACCCTCTCCAAAACATGCACGTCATTTTGGTAATGAGCAGACCAGAACCGTACGTAATATTCTAAACCAAAGTCCTATACGACTGTAACATGACCTGCCAACTGTTGGACTCAATACCACGTCCAATGAAGGAAAGCATGACGTATGCTGCCTTGGCCACTTTACTGACCTGCGTTACCACCTTCAAGGAACAATGGATCTGAATACCCAGATCTTAATTTTTCCCAGGACCTTCCCATTTACTATATAGTTCACTCCTGAATTGGATCTTCCGAAATGCATCACCTCGCATTTGCCCGGATTGAACTCCATCTGCCCTTTCTCGGCCCGCCTCTCCAATCTATCTATATTCTGTTGTATTATCTGACATTCCCCTTCACTGTCTGCTACTCCACCAATCTTAGTGTCATCTGCAAACTTGCTAATCAAGGAACCGATACCTTCCTCCAAGTCTACTAACATTCAGCTTCTCACCACCACCCTCCCCCTTTGCAGGGGAATGATGCTGACCCTAACAATCACGAGAGACTGACTGACCGTGTCCAAGCTCCCGGACTGGGACCTGAGACTCCCCCTGACTCCCTGTGCTAGGCACCGTGATTGACTGTGGACAATGATACCAAGCTTCCTGGATTTGTGTTTGCACTAAACGCCAAGACAATGCAGCAGGTGGGTGAGCCTGGTAGCTCTAGCTGAGGGGTAACACTGCTAAAGGCAGGGTGAGGTAAGGCAATGTGAGCATTCAAGTCAGCTCAAAGTGAATGTGTACAAACACGGAATGAGCAGCCCAGAGGGACAGTCCATGAGCTGGGTGGGTGTCCCTGAGCACAGTGTCCTCGCAGCAGCATTGAGTGTGTACAAACACTGAGTGAGCAGTCCAGAGGGACAGACCATGAGCTTCGTGTGTGTCCCTGAGCACAGTGTCTTTACAGCAGCATTGCAATAAGAGCTGTCAGTACACCCTGAGCTGCAGCATTGAAGTACAGAAGCGTACTGTCAGTAGGTTGGAGATCTGCAGGGATGGCATGGTGAGGCTGACATATGTCTGATGCCAGCATTGGAGGATATGTAGTACATGCAGCTTTGGTCTCTGCAGTGTCCCCTGAGACGCTTGTGTCCAAGACCGAAAGCCACAGGAGCGAGGATCATGATGGCGTCACCAGATACCAGCTCTAACATTCATATCAAATTGTCCATGTTGAGTTTCCCCACAGTGGGAGGGAGGATATGAACCTGAAAATTAATGAGGAGGAATCTGCATGAATGTGGCTGCTGATCATCAGGAGTTATTCAATCAGCAATTGGCCACTATCTTGCTGAAATCTTGTCTTGAACGGTACAGCACAGGAACAGGCCCTTCGGACCACCAAGTTGCATTGATACCTGATGCCTTTAGAAGTTATAAAATGTTGTGTATCATTTTATTCCCTGCTACCTCATGTACATCGCAAGATACCATCATTGCTGTTGTATCTTCTACAGCCACCTCCATCAGTGCATTCTGAGCACTTTCATTCTGGTTGTGGTTCTGTTCGCTGAGCTGGGAGTTTTTCTTGCAAACGTTTCGTCCCCTTTCTAGGTGACATCTTCAGTGCTTGGGAGCCTCCTGTGAAGCGCTTCTGTGCTGATTCCTCCGGCATTTATACTGGTTTCAATCTGCCGCTTCCGGTTGTCAGTAGCTGTCCGCTGCAGTGGCTGGTATATAGGGTCTAGGTCGATGTGTCTGTTGATCGAATTCGTGGATGAGTGCCATGCTTCTAGGAATTCCCTGGCTGTTTTCTGTTTGACCTGTCCTATAATAGTGGTGTTGTCCCAATCGAATTCATGCTGTTTGTCATCTGAGTGTATGGCTACTAGGGATAGCTGGTCGTGTCGTTTCGTGGCCAGTTGGTGTTCATGGATGCGGGTTGTTAGCTGTCTTCCTGTTTGTCCTATGTAGTGTTTTGTGCTGTCCTTGCATGGGATTTTGTAAACCACGTTGGTTTTGCTCATGCTGGGTATCGGGTCCTTTGTCCTGGTGAGTTGTTGTCTGAGAGTGGCTGTTGGTTGGTGTGCTGTTATGAGTCCTAGTGGTCGCAGCAGTCTGGCTGTCAGTTCAGAAATGCTCCTGATGTATGGGAATGCGGCCAGTCCTTTGGGTTGTGGCATGTCATCATTTCGTTGTCTTTCCCTGAGGCATCTGTTGATGAAATTGCACGGGTATCCGTTTTTGTTGAATACCTTGTATAGGTGTTCTTCTTCCTCTTTTTGTAGTTCTGGTGTGCTGCAGTGTGTTGTGGCCCTTTCGAATAATGTCCTGATGCAACTTCGTTTGTGTGGAAGAAAGGGACAACCAGCTCCCATTCCTGGACGTGATGGTGCAAAGAACACCGAACGGAGAATTCACCACGAAGGGATACAGAAAAGCCACACACACAGACCAAGTCCTGAACTATGAAAGCAACCACCCCAACACACACACACCTTAGCAGGACTTATACACTTAATGGCAAGGTGCTAGGGAGTGTTGCTGGACAAAGAGACCTTGGAGTGCAGGTTCATAGCTCCTTGAAAGTTGAGTCGCAGGTAGATACAATAGTGAGAAAGGTGTTTGGTATGCTTTCCTTTATAGGTCAGAGTATTGAGTACAGTGGTTGGGAGGCCATGTTGCGGCTGTACAGGACATTGGTTGGAATATTACGCGTAATTCAGGTCTCATTCCTATCTGAAAGATGTTGTGAAACCTGAAAGGGTTCAGAAAAAAATTACAAGGATGTTGCCAGGGTTGGAGGATTTCAACTACAGGGAGAGACTGAACAGGCTGGGGCTGTTTTCCCTGCAGCGTCATAGCCTGAGGGTCGACGTTATAGAGGTTTACAAAATTATTAGGGGGATGGATAGGAGAAAGAGATAAAGTATTTTCCCTGGGGTCGGGGAGTCCAGAACTAGAGGATATAGGTTTATGTTGAGAGCGGAAAGATATAAACGAGACCCAAGGATCAACTGTTTCACGCAGAGGGTGGTACGCATATGGAATGATCTGCCAGAGGATGTGGTGGAGGTTGGTACAATTACAACATTTAAGAGGCATTTGGATGGGTATATGAATAGGAAGCGTTTGGAGGGATATGTGCTGGGTGCTGGCAGGTGGGACTAGATTGGGTTGGGATATCTGGTCGGCATTTATAGGTTTGACTGATGGGTCTGTTTCCATGCTGTACATCTCTGCAACTCTATGACTAGCTATCCTTCAGGAGGAAGGTATCCATGCACCACTGCTGCGAGCATGTCCCATCGCCACCATCCTAAACCTTCGTGTACACTGTCGCATGATCAGAAATGGCTATGTTCCCAATTCTACAGGACAGCACTGAACTCAAAACGGCCAATAGGGCAAAAACATGTCGATCCTAGTTTGGCACTTATGTGGATTCGGTACAAAGGTGAAGTCCCTACCCTAAGGGTGAACAATCTCCACACATCCACCAAGCCCAGCTCCCTGTTTAGATCCACCAGTTGCCTAGATTGCAGGGAAATATCGTCGAGAACCCGTAAGACCCTATCCACCTTGGGATCCATATATCGGTTAAAGTCTCCCCCTAAAATTGCATGATGCCTCCCAAGGGCCATCAACCTGGAGAGTGCATCCGTTAATTTGAAGGGTGTACCAGGGGCAAGATGGAGAACGGGAAAACTTTCTGGCTGTAAGAGCTGCTTCTTTTTTGAGGTATTTTCAATGCTGGAGGTGATTTCCTCATATTCCAGGAGCAGCAATTAGTTTTATTTGCTGTTGAATTGTTTTGGAACTTAGGGGAAAAAGAAACAATGTCAAAACAACAGCAGTTTCAAAAGCGGGAAGAACAGACAAAAGAAGCACAAGGTGAGGACAGTGCGGGGGGGGGGGGGGAGGGAGAGAGAGAGAGAGAGAGAGAGAGAGAGAGAGACCTGCACAGTTACTGCCTTTGCTGTTTTTAAATTCATGTATCGCTGGACGTCGGAGTGCGTCTGCAAAACATAACAAACAGTGAATTTCACGACTAATCTTGGAGAAACCTAGTTCACAGCACAGAATCAGATAGGTTAATTGTTGTTTTAATTCTGTCCAATAGAAAGTTTGCAGTAGTGAGTATCGTGGGTTCTTTCTTGATCATATGTTTTTGGAGATAAGTCTCTTGATTAAACTTTAAAAAAAGCTATAGCTATTAATTTAACCTGGTGCAGTGTTTTGTAGAGGAATAAGACGGTGTTATTTTTTGGGTCTGTAAATTGTGAATGAGCAAAACTGGCCTTTGCAGTGATATGTACTTCTTGTCAGATGTGGGAGTTGAAAGCGAGTTTAAGAGTTAGTACAGATTATATCTGCCATAAATGCTGTTGGATGCGAGTCTTACCAGATGAAATATATCGGTTGGAGCGACAGTGAGGAGCGATGAGGAATTTGCAACAGCAACAGTATGTGATGGATGGCAGTTATAGGAAGGGGGAAAGGCTCAGAAAAAGTCACACAGATGCGTTAACTCCAATAACGGTAAGAGAGGTAAGCAGCTCGGGTAGGAGTATTTTGTGGATGTACCCATTTCAAACAGGTATGCTGTTTTGGAAAATGTAGGGGTGATGGATTCTCAGGGGAACATAGCACGAACAGCCAAGTTTCTGGTATTAAGACTGGCTCTAATGCAACGAGGGGTACGTCGGCTTCCAAGAGATCAATTGTGTTCGGGGATTCATGTAGTCAGAGGTACAGACAGACATTTCTGCATTCAGCACAGAAAAAGCAGAATGGTGTGTTGTTTCACTGGTGCTAGGATCAAGGATGTCTCAGAGAGGGTGCAGAATGTTCTCACGGGCGAGAGGGGCCAGCAGGAGGTCGTTGTCCACATTGGAACCAACGATATAGGAAGGGAAAAGGTTGAGATTCTGAAGGGAGATTACATAGGGTTAGGCAGAAATTTAAAAAGAAGCCCTCAAGGGTAGTAATATCTGGATTACTCCCAGCGCTACGAGCTAGTGAGCAGTTGAATGCATGGCTGTGGAGCTGGTGTATGGGAGAAGGATTCACATTTCTGGATCATTGGAATCTCTTTTGGGGTAGAAGTGACCTGTACAAGAAGGACGGATTGCACCTAAATTGGAAGGGGAGTAGTATACTGACAGAGAAATTTGCAAGAACTGCTCAGGAGGATTTAAACTAGTAAGGTTTGGGGGAGTGGGGTGGTAGCCACGGAGAGAGTGAGGTCAGAGATCAATCTGAGACTGGTACAGTTAAGAACAGAAGTCAGTCAAGCTGTCAGGCCAGGCAGGGACAGTGTAGCTCTGAAAAACGAAATAAACTGCAGGTATTCAATGCAAGGGGCCTAACAGGGTAGGCAGAAGAGCTCAGGGCATGGTTAGGAACATGGGACTGAGATATCATAGCAATTACAGAAACATGGCTCAGGGATGGGCAGGAATGGCAGCTTAATGTTCCAGGAAGGATAGAAAGAGACGCAAGAAAGGAGCGGAGTGGCATTTTTTGATAAGGGATAGCATTACAGCTGTGCTGAGGGAGGATATTCCAGAAAATACATCCAGGGAAGTTATTTGGGTGGAACTGAGAAATAAGAAAGAGATGATCACCTTATTGGCATTCTATTGTAGACCCCCTGATAGTCAGAGGGAAATTGAGAAACAAACATCTAAGGATAACTCAGCTGTCTGTAAGAATAAAACGGTAGGTATGGTAGGGGATTTTTAACTTTTCAATCATAGACTGCAACTTCCAATGTGTTAAAGGTTTAGATGGAGAGAAATTTCGTAAGTGCTTACAAGCCAATTTTCAGATCCAATATGTGGATGTACCTACTAGAGAAGGTGCAAAAGTTTACCTTCTCTTGGGAAATAAGGCAGGGCAGGTGATTGACGTGTCACTGGGGGAGAACTTTGGGGCCAGCGATCATAATTCTATTTGTTTTAAACTAGTGATGGAAAAGGATAGACCAGATCTAAAAGTTGAAGTTCTAAATCGGAGAACGGCCAATTTTGACGGTATTGGGCAAGAACTTTCGAAAGCTGATTGCAGGCAGATTTTCGCAGGTAAAGGGATGGCTGGAAAATGGGAAGCTTTCAGAAATGAGATAACAAGAATCCAGAGAAAGTATACTCCTGTCTGGGTGAAAGGAAAGGCTGGTAGGTATAGGGAATGCTGGATGACGAAAGAAATTGACGGTTTGGTTAAGAAAAAGAAGGAAGCATATAGACAGGATAGATTGAGTGAATCCTTAGAAGAGTACAAGGGAAGTAGGAGCCTGCTTAAGAGGGAGATCAGGAGGGCAAAAAGCGGACATTAAATGGCTTTTGCAAATATAATTAAGGAGAATGGAAACGGTATTTACAAATACATTAAGGTCAAAAGGGTAGCTATGGAGAGAATATGGCCCCTCAAAGATCAGCAAGGGGGCTTTTGTGTGGAGCCGCAGATAATGGGAGAGATATTAAATGAGTGTTTTGCATCAGTATTTACTGTGGAAACAGATATGGAAGACATAGACTGTAAGAAAATAGATGGTGACATCTTATAAAATGTTCAGATTACAGAGGAGGAAGTGCTGAATATCTTGAAACAGGTAAGCGTGGATAAATCGTCAGGTCCTGAGCAGGTGTACCCAAGAACTCCATGGGAAGCTGGAGAAGAGATTGCTTGGCCCCTTGCTGAGATATTTGTATCATCGTTTGTCGCACGTGAGGTGCCAGAAGACTGGAGGTTGGCACTTTTTTAAGAAGGGTGGTAAAGACAAGCCGGGGAACTATAGACTGGTGAGCCTGACCTCGGTGGAAGTTGTTGGATGGAATCCAGAGGGACACGATGCACATGTACTTGGAAAGGCAAGGACTGATTCGGGATAGTCAACATGGCTTTGTGCATGGGAAATCATGTCTCACAAACTTGATTGATTTTTTTTGAAGAAGTAACATAGTGGATTAATGAGGGCAGAGCAGTTTACGTGATCTATGTGAACTTCAGTAAGGCGTTCAACAAGTTTCCCCATGGGAGACTGATTAGCAAGGTTAGAGATCATGGAATACAGGGAGAACTAGCCATTTCGATACAGAACTGGCTCAAAGGTAGAAGAGAGAGGGTAGTGGTGGAGGGTTGTTATTTCAGAATGGGGGCCTGTGACCGGTAGAGTGCCACAAGGATCGGTTCTGGGTCCTCTACTTTTTGGCATTTACATAAATGATTTGGATGCGAGCATAAGAGGTACAATTAGTAGGTTTACAGATGACACCAAAATTGCAGGTGTAGCGGACAGCGAAGAGGCTTTCCTCAGATTACAACAGGATCTGAACCAGATAGGCCAATGGGCTGAGAAGTGTCAGATGGAGTTTAATTCAGATAAATGCGAGGTGCTGCATTTTGGGAAAGCAAATCTTAGCAGGACTTATACAGTAAATGGAAAGGTCCTAGGGAGTGTTGCTGAACAAAGATAACTTGGAGTGCAGGTTCATGGCTTCTTGAATGTGGAGTCGCAGTAGATAGGATAGTTAATAAGGCTTTTGTTATGCTTTCTTTTATTGGTCAGAATATTGAGTACAGGAGTTGGGAGGTCATGTTGCAGCTGTACAGAGCATTGTTTAGGCCACTGTTTGAATATTGTGTGTAATTCCGGTCTCCTTCCTATCGGAAAAATGTTGGGAAACCTGAAAGGGTTCAGAAAAGGTTTACAAGGATGTTGCCAGGGTTGGAGGATTTCAGCTATAGGGAGAGGATGAACAGGCTGGGGCTGCTTTTTTCTGGAGTTTCGGAGGTTGAATGGAGACCTTATAGAGTTACACAAAATTATGAGGGACATGGATAGGGTAAAGAGGCAATGTATTTTCCCTGGGGTTGGGGAGTCCAGAACTAGAGGGCATAGGTTTATGGTGAGAGTGGAAAATATAAAAGAGACCTGATAGGCAACCTTTCAAAGGTGGTTCGAGTATGGAATGAGCTACCATAAGAAATGGTGGAGGCTGGTAAAATTGCAACATTTAAGAGACATTTGGATGGGTATATGAATAGGAAGGGTTTACAGGGATACAGGCCGGGTGCTGGCAGGTGGGACTAGATTGGGTTGGAATATCTGGTGGCATGAATGGGTTGGACAGAAGTTGTCTGTTTCCATACTTTACATCTCTATGACTCTATGACTCTCTCCCATGTTCCTCTCCATGTAATAAAGCTTTATGTATCAGAAACAGCTGACATTCGTCCTTAATTTGGACAGGCAACTGATATAGAAGGTTCTTCTGAATGAGAAAATCTACTCTTCTACATTTTGACTCAAAGGATGAAAATAACACCCAGCCAAACACTCTCATCTGTAACTTTAAATATTCCTTATTGGTTAGATGCCTTTTTTTTCTGCCACCAATGCTACATTGACCCTTTGCTTTGTAAGGTCTGAAAGCATCAATTGGTGTATGACTCCCGTTTAATGTTCCAGGTGCACAATTTATATGAGTGGTTAGCCATAGCCATCCGAAACATTACGTGATCCCCTGTGAGGAAGGATCCCTTTTATTGCGCACTGAGGGAAAGGGGTAAACAGTTCATATAAACACGAAAATACAACTGCAAAAACCACCAGCTCAAAACTCCTGACAACTCCTTGCACAATGTAACCACATATAACACAAATAAGAGGTGATTCTCCATCCTTCCCCACAGGCAGCGCTCATACTACGCATTCAACCTCCTTGGCTCCAACTGGGTAAAGCTGCTTGCCAAAACCAGACAAAACAAACTTTAAAAGTTGCATGTGTCTTACGACAAGAAAAGTGGGCACTCAACCCGTCCCATCCATATCCAACTGTTCTGGTGAAAAAAAATGTAACCCTCCACCACCACATCTCCCACACACCCCCCCCCCCCCTCCACCGCCCCGAACACTACTCCCATTCCGTGCTAAGAGAGAGAAACGAAAAGGAAATTATACAAAAAGAAAGGTTAATGGGAGGGGAGGAAGAAAGGAGAAAAGAGAGAAAGAGACATGAATGGGACCCCCACATATATAATAAAAAACATGTAAACGAGGCAAGCCACAGAGGAAACAAAGAGAACATGATTGTCCATACTATTTGAGCCAGCCAATCTATCTTTAAGTGTCCGGGAAGTCCTTTGCATTTTCTAGTGAGTCAAAATTAAACACGGACCCTCCGTGGTTGAAACGTAATATTGTCGGGTATCTTACAGTATCCTGAATATTCAATTCCCTCAGCTTCCTTCTTACCCTATCAAAGGCCTGCCTCGTGTGGACAATAACCGTAGAAAGGTCCGGGGAAAATATAATTCGTGATCGTTTGGATATCAGAGCCTGTGGATCCTTCCCCAGTGCTGGAGAATGATTTGTTTCTCTCCATAGTGCAGGAGTTGCATAATGACTGGGCGGATGTGCTGGACTCACCCGAGCTTGTGCACTGCTATCTGGTGGGCCTGCTCGACCTGCACCCGGCCCGTCTCGATTTCCAGCTTCAAAAACTACCGAAGCCATTGCTCCAAAAACTGACGGGCTGGCGTTCTTCTTCCCTTCCCGCCAGCAAGACCAGGCAGATATTCTTATGATGGCCTCGATTTTCAAAGTCGACCTGCTCCTCCACGCCTGGTACCCACCATCCCAAGGCCTGGATCCGAACTGCTGAGCATTCCACTGCAGTTTTAGAGGACGCAGTCTGCTGATCATCCTCCATGACATGTGTCTGAGACGCCTGGTCTCCAAGTCATGCTTCTGCAGCCTGGCCGAGATCGGTTTCAGCCTGGTATGGGTCTCCTCCATCTCTGAATCAATCTTCTCTCGGAATTTTACGTACTCCATGACCAAGCTCTGCTCTAATATTAAGTCCCTTGGCGGGTTCGCAGAGGCCGACGTCACAGCCACGGGTGTATACATGGCTGCAGGGCAGTGCCTGCTAGATGCGATCCACGTGGTCCTTTACCCTTAGTCATTTTCCTTACTCACTTCAAGTGACATATAGCAATACAGGGGAGCAGTATT
Organism: Hemiscyllium ocellatum; assembly: GCF_020745735.1. Classification (NCBI taxonomy): domain Eukaryota; kingdom Metazoa; phylum Chordata; class Chondrichthyes; order Orectolobiformes; family Hemiscylliidae; genus Hemiscyllium; species Hemiscyllium ocellatum. Next base: position 49,396 of record NW_026868476.1, on the reverse strand, counting down.
TTTACCACAAGGGGTAAGAAAAAGATGGTGAATGCGCCATTTTGTTTGGGTTCTGGTGTAGAGCTGAGCAGGGCAAGCCTACTGGGTCGCCAATATCTTGAATCTCCCCTGAAAAGAAATCAACTTTAATTACTTTTCAAAAAATTGTTTGTTGTAGACAGAGACAATGGAAAACCAGTAGATGTGATATAGTTAGATATTTAGGTTTAAGAGTTCAGACAGTAAGTAGCAAATAATATTAAACCAAAGCAATTCAGGAGGGACCATTTGGAAATGGAAAGATAAACGTGAAGTTGGCCTTCATTTAACGGGAACGGGAACATAGAATTAAAAATGTTCTGCACAGACTGCATTGAGTGCGGATGAGATTATACCTGTGTTCTGTAATGTTTCAAAAATAGGACGTGATTTCATGGAAGCTTAGAAAATTCACACTCAGGAGACTTACTAATACAGGTGCGTGAAGAAGTGCAGCAGGCAAGGTGAGAGAGAATATACAAAAAACAACAAGTAGAACAGAATAACCAGGGAACAATTAGAGCCAATTATAAACCAAGGGGGCAATCAATATGTGAAGCTGGAGAACACTGATGGATTATTACATGAGTGTTTCGTATCTGTTTTCCCTGGGAGACGGAAGATGCAGGTACAGAATTCGAGAAGATGCATTAAGAGCTCTCAACTAAGATGCAAGTTGGGATGATGTAAATCCACATGAGCTGTATCACAGGATAATGTTTCAGACAAGAGAGGAAATGGTCTGACCATTCCATCAATGGCAGATGGAATATAGCCCTGATAAATATGAGGTGATGCACTTTGGAAGAAGTAACACGCTAGGAATCTCAGAGGGTACTTCTCCACACATCTCTGAATGTGATCGGACGGGTAATAAGTTAATTCAGAAAGAACATGGGACTGTAGGCATTTTGTTTGTTCATCGAGATGTACATAATATGATCGGGGAACACGCCATTGGTTAGGCCCCAGATAGAATGCTGCATGAAGTTCTGGGAGCTAAATTGCAGGAAGAATGTGATTACACTGGAGGGGGTAAAGATGAGATTCACCAGAATGTTTCCTGGGATGGAGCTTATCAGGGATGGAGAGAGATTAGATAAGCTCGGGTCGTTTACTTGGAAAAGATAGGGCTGAAGGGGACGTGATTCAGAAGGATAAGATTACAAGGGACATGGACAAGGTGGATAGACAGCAGCTGTTCCTTTTAGTTAAAAGACCACGAACAAGGGATAAGACATTTAAAGTGAAGGGTTTGAGATTTACAGAGAATTTCAGAATTGTTTTTTTTTCTCCCAGAGAGTGTTGTGGTCTGGAATGCACTCCCTGGGAGGGGTGTTGTCGTGGGTCACCACATAACCGTTAAGAAGTACATGGATAAGCATCAGATTCTAATAACATTCCCCCCGTACAGGCTGCATGTAGGAATGTGGGAATAAGGTATATCGTGCTGTATTTCTGATGGTGCAGAATATCTCCTTCTCTGGTTGTATGATTGTGGAAGGGTAGTCATTGAGCAGCCTAAGGCAGAAATTGCTGGATACTGAAAACACGTATTAATAAAGGTTATACGACTCAACTGTAATAGCTTCCAAAAGTATGTTATTGCGAAAGTAAACGAAAATTAGCAGCTTATTACAATCTGAAACCAGAGAATAGAGAATGGAAAAACAGGGAAATGGCGGAACAGTGAAGCAAGTGCTTCAGTTCTGTCTTCACAGAAGAAAACATCAACAAAACAAAAAAAAAACTTCCCAGCACGACTAGGAAACCCAAGTCAGGTGAAAAAAAGAATAGAATGAAATTGGTTAATACATGGTTTTGTAGAAAATATTGGGATTGAAAGTAATGAACATAGACAGCGTCAGCATAAATTGATGAAATGGGAATCATATTTGAGATACTGACTGGTTAGTCAATTATGATGTGATGTATTTGAATTTTTGGTAAGATTTTCGGTAAAGTCCCAAAACTAGTGTGCACATTACATCTTATGGAACTAGGGCTAACGTATGGACATGGCCTTATCAGGAAACAATGAACGGAATATTTTGATATTGATTTGGAGTTTCCTCTCAGGTGTATTTTACAGGGTATATACAAGACATTTCTGCATCAAACTGACACGGTTTTAAACGATTTGAAGACTGAATATTGAAAAAAAAAGAAACATATACCTGTAAGAAAATCCATGGGTCCTGAGTCAGCTCCTTACACCTGCATCCACCATCACTGGATACCAGCTTCATCACCATCTACACGAGAGGCCACCAACATCGAGGTTGCTGATCCTCAGGCAAAATCTTTGCCGCTGGGCAATACTCTTCCATCACCACCTCGTCGCCCACAGTGCCAGACCCTCCAATGTCAGAGACATGTCTCTTACTGTTGCGCCCACCTCATCGAAGTTGTAATGATGCCCTTTGATTGTCTACTTCATCAACACCAACGCACCACCCAACCAACAACGAAGTCCCCGATCTTCTTGCAACACCTTTTCTGACTGGCCAAACCTCACACACGTTGCCTCTGCTGATGTAGCAGTCGCTAATTCCAGGTCCTGTGCTTGCTCCGGAAAAGTAAGCAGGAACACACTCTCCTCTGCACTGGGCCCAGCTCAAGTCTTTTCCACAGGATGGGTGAGTTCAAACATAGAAGGCATAGCGTTAAGGTGAAAGGGGAAATATTTAAAAGGGACGAAGGAACAACGTTTTTACACAGAGAGTGGTCAGGGTATGGAATGAGCTGCCAGAGGAAGATGCATGGACAGCCGTATCATTGAAAAGACATTTGGACAAACATATGAATGGAAAACATTTAGAGGCTTGTGCGCCAAATGCAAGCAGGTGGGACCAATTTAGTTTGGAAAACCTGGCCAGCATGGACGTTTAGAAAAGCTTTACACAGAGTCAGTGTGGTTTTGTGAATCGGGAAATTATATTTTGCCTTTAAGTTCATGCAACGTGTTTCTGGAGATCCCTGAGAACGTAACAAGCGGATTTGATAAATGGGATCTGGTAGACGCAAGGATTTCCAGATATTTTCGACAAGCTATCACAAAATAAAGGTTCTTACACGAGACAGAAGCTCATACTCTGACGGATAATGTATTAGCATCGGATGATGATTGGTTAACACATAGAAATCGGAGAGTCAGGATTAATGGATCATTATGGTAAAAGTGTATCTGCTGGAGTAGCACAATATGTGTCCGATGGCATCAGTTATTTACAATCTATACTGATAGCCTGAAGGAGGACACCACAGAGAGTACAACACTATTTCATTGCGGGACCCGTTATTTTAAACTTTGATAACCCAACATCAAATCACCATCTCTTTTCAGATAAAAAAATATAGTAATTAGGAACAGACAGAAGCCATTCAGCACTCCAAACCTGTCCCACATTTCCTCTGTCTCTTTCCAATCAAATATCCCAGCCTCTGCTGCTGTCTCAGGAAGAAAACGCCTGATAGCATAACACCACGTGAGAACTAAATAAAGAGCAGAATTCGGCCATTCAATCCATCGAGCCTGATATCCCATTTCATAATTTCTTATATGTTCCCCAACCTCATTCTTCTGCCTTTTTCCTAGCATCACTGATCCCCTTATAAATCAAAGACTGATCTATTTGTGTATTAATGAGACTAGTGTGTGTCCATCTGCTTGTTATATGGGCACTTGTTTGCCTACATCTGTCTGTGTACCAGCGTGTGTATTTCTATCTGTGTTTGTTTCATTTTTGTGTGACTGTATATGTCTTTGTGTGCTTCTATGTGTGTGTATGCTTGTCTTCTTGTACATAATTTACATGTTAGTATATTGGGGTATTTACTAATATTTCAATGTAATTCTATACCTGCATCTCTGTGCAGTGAGGTTTCTGATTTTTGTTTGGAGAGTGAGAAAGCTGACGCTGGAACTGCCAGTGGGTTGAAAGTGAGAATTGTCCTAGGCTGATCATTGCCCCACACAAGTCGTCCCGGTACTCTTTGGGTCGTAACAAGGTCCTCCCTACACAGCGTACGGAGGGCAGAGGGAACAGAGATCAGGCACCCCACCACCTGGGTTGGCCTTTTTCTGTCCTATTCCAGGCTTTTTCTCCTGGAATGGGAGAAAGGGAGTGAGGGTGGGAGTGGGTGGCCCTGCTGTTAGTGCTGGTCCAAATGGGGTGACATGGTGAGGTGTCCTGTGTGAGTCAGTCCACAGTATTGTATTCATTCTTGTTATTAGTGTGGAGGCTATTGCATAAGTGACAGAGAAAGTGAGGGAAGGAAGTTGTTATATTCAATAGTGAGCGTGTTAGTGCCTGAGCCTTATTTGGAGATAGAGCTTGAGCCTTGTTCGGGGGCAGGTGCTATATCAGATATACAGTGAGTGTGAGGAAGCAGACAGAATACAGTGACACTTATCCTGTCAGAGCGGGAAGATTATTAATGATTGTCCTGTATTGTTGGATATTTATTCAGATAATCCCAGCGTCGAGGTGAGCCTCCGCGAATGTCTTGTCCATGTCTTATCATTAATAACGAAACAGACATGTCCCTCAGCTTTCGCAGAAGCAGTTTAGGTAGAGCTTACAAATAGCAAGGAGAAGCAAACATTGTTGTTTTATATATCGAAGCCAAAACGGTAGCAGAAAATCAGAACATCACGTGCTCTGGAAATTACACATGCAAGTATTGTGAATACTGCAGTCTTATTGAATGGTCTCAAGTTGTATCTAAACTGTGTTAACTAAGTGACTGCTCATGCTGTGAAAAATAAATTCCATAAGTGTATATGAGGTGGGTTGAGTGTATGTTGTGAACCAAACTAGAGAGCAGGTTATTCCGGAGTTGGTGTGATGTGGTAAGAAAGACTAATTACTAACCTTACTCTGCAGCAGTTTTTGGGTAATAGTGACGTTAATAAGGTGCATTTTACATGGCGTCCGCATACAATACCAAATTGCGAGCATTCTGGTCAAGCATCATGGAAGCCTGGAGGGTAGAGTGTCAAGTTCGCTCCGGTAAATTGGGAAAGTACAATATAACATTCAGTGGGAGACAAGCAATGGTTGTTCGACTCACAGAGTCCTAGAGCACGGACACAGGTCCTTCAGCTCAAAGTGGTCTATTCTGAACAAAATGTCCATTCACTCAAACCCATTTCCCTGCCATCGCCCTGTATCCTTCTAATCCTTTTCTATCCGAGTATTTGTCCAAATGCCTTTTAAATGTTGCTAATGTATCCACCTCAATCACTTCCCTGGCATCTCATTCCATATGCATACCAAGGTGCGTGTAAAGATCATTGCTCGTCAGTTTCCCTTTTATTCTTACCCCCTGACCTTAAACTGATGCCCTCTTGTCAGTCATTGCTGTCCAACCCTGGGAAGAAAAGACTGGGTGCATTCATTCTATCCATGCCTCCTGTGATATTTTAAGCGTCTATAAGATCTCTCTCAGTCTCATATACTCTGAAGTAAAAAGTCCTACCTTGTCCAACCTCTCCCTAAAACTCAGATCATTAAGAACTTGGCAACGTCCTTGTAAATTTCTTCTGCACTCTTTCCAGTTTAATAATATCATTCCAATTGGAAAGTTAACAAAACCGATCATGACGCTTCAAATACTGCCTCACCAGCGTCCTGTGTAAGTGCAACGTAACTCCTCAACTTCGATACTCAGTGCACTGACTGATGAAGGCCAGTGTGCCAAATGCCCTCTTCACTGCCCTGTGTACCTGTGTATCACTTTCAGAGCACCGTGCATCTGAATTCCAAGATCCCTCTGCTCAACTACACTCCTTAAAGCCCAAGCATTCACCATGAAACTCCAACATTGACTCGACTTTCTAAAATGCAAGAACTTGCACCGATCTGTATTGAACTGAATTTTCCATTTCTCAGTCCACTGCTGACCAAGATGCTGTTGAAATTTCCAAAATTCCTGATAGCCTTCCACACTTTCCATGATGCTGCCTATTTTAGTGTCAACAACAAACTTGCAAATAATGCCAGTGCATTCTCATCTAGATCATAGATGTATGTAATAGGTAAATTATATATATATATATATATATATATATATATATAATACGTACATCTATGATGTAGATGAGAGAATATATAATATAATATATATATATATATATATATAGAAACAATGTTCCCAGCACCGACCCCTGAGGTGTTTCACTATTCACAGGTCTCCAGTCCGACAAGCATCCTTTCTATATTACTCTTTGCTTCCTACCAACAAGCTGATTGCATATCTATTTAACCGGTTCCCCCTGGATTCCAGGCAATCAAACATTCCAGACTAGCTGATCTTCTGTAACCTTATCAAAGGCCTTACAGAAATCCATATAGACTAATATACCATTCAGCCCTCATCACTGTTCCTGGTCACTTCATCAAAACACTGTAACAAGGTTGAAAGCCATGATCTCTCATGCACAAAGCCATGCTGACCTCTGCTAATCAAACCCTGTCTTTCAAATGCATGTATAGAGGAACCACGATTGTCCAAATATAAATTCTCCGAAGTTTGGATGATCCAAAGGGGATCTAAAGTTCCCGATAGAAACATTATGTCTTTCAAGCCTGATTGCGTCTTTTGTTTGCAGGTACAATGATTAAAAAAAAACTTGTCTAACTAAAATGCTGCCAAGAACAGTCCAGGTACTGTCTCCAAAAAAACTGACCTCCCGACTTCTCTATCTCTCTCACCCCACACTTTATCTGGAGTTCTATATAGGGGTTTATGCTCAACCCCCCTTCCCCAGGTAACTGCACCAACACAGCAAAGGTGGAACTTGTCAAAACGTGTGTGTGTGTGTGTGTGTGTGTGTGTGTGTGTGTGTGTGCGTGTGTGTGTGTGTGTGTGTGTGTGTGTGTGTGTGCTATTTGAAGACTTACCCCACAAAGACAGCAGCGGCAGTCCTGTTGGTGTACAGTCTGGCTGCCCTAGGGGAGGTGGTTGGAGATGCTGGTTTGGGGGTACAGGTCTAGGGGCGGATGGGGCGCAGACGGGAGTCCGAAGCTGGGTGGGGATGGTTGGGAGTGTGGGGTTTGGCGGTGCAGGGTTGGGGGAGCAGAGTTAGAGTCGTGCGGGTGTGTGGATGGGGTTTGGATGATGGGTGGGATGGTCGGATGTGTGGGGTTAGGGGACCGACGTTGGTGTTGCAGGGTTAGGAACGGGCAGGGGCAGACGGGTGTGGGATTGGACGGGATTTGTGGGCTGGTGGGGCGGGGTTGGGATGGGAGTGGACAGGGTTTGGGGAGGGCGGGGAAGGCAGTAGCATGGGGTGGGAGCGGATGAGGATGTGGGCGGGCGGGTGGGGGGTGTGGGAGCAGGCAGGTTGTGGGTGGGTGGGGACAGACAGGGACGTGGGGTGGGAGTGGACGGGGTTGTGGGCGTGTGAGCGGCGGCGTGGGAGTGGACAGGGTTCGGGGTGGGCAGGGCTTAGTTGGGGCAGGGTAGAAGCAGACAAGGCGGGGTGGGAGCAGACGTAGCGTGGGGTCTCGCACGCAGTATGCTTTTTCCTTTTCTCCTGAATGGGGAGAAGACTTCACAGAAAACTCCGAGCCTCAGAGTAGATCAATTAACAGAATAATCAATTATCTAAATGAAATAGTGCTCCGTCCATCTCAATCGGCTAATCAAGGTTCCTCTGCATATCTTATCTCTCAGAATCTCCTCAAGTAACTATCTACTGCAGATGTTAGTTCTACTCGTCTATAGCTCCCAGGTTTACCTTTGTAGCCCTCCTTGAATAAGGGCACAGTATTCATTGTCCTCCAGTCTTCAAGGACCTCACACGTTGGCCAGCGAAGTTGGAAAAGTACCAACTAGGGCTCCGTATTTTTTTCTCTATCCAACTGCAGAGTTCCTGAATAGATCTGGTCAGGATCAGGAGATTTATAGAAGAACTGCAAAGTCGGAAAAATACGTCTCTTTATTGAACTTACAAACACCACAGAGTGAGCAAGAGACTTAATGATGGTTAACGTAACAAATTAAATATTATATTAATGATAGGAAGTGACTTCAGAAGAATTCCAGAAATTGTGGAAACCTGAGAATTCTCAGAAATTGATGATCCAGAAAAGGAGGGCCATGAAGCTGATAAGGAAATCACAATGCGAACATGCGTGCCAACAGGCAGGAACACAAAGACTGCATCAATCTCCTACCTATATGTCAAAGGAAACAAAAGAAAAGCAATGTCAAACGTAGAAATTTGTAATCGGGAGAGGAGAGTTTATTGTAGAGAACAAGGAAATGGCCAAGAAAATAACCAGTTACTTTGTATCTGTCTTCATGGAGGAAGATCCAGAAAATCACCTAGAAAACCAAGTGATCAGATGGTGCTTATGGAACTATAGATATAAAGCCAATTTATATCAGTAACATGGCAGTACTTGAAAAATGTAACTAGATGGGACATTGCTAAGTCTGACAAAACAGATGTACTTCGTATCAAAATATCTGAACTAAGGCACCAATGGACGTATTAATTGCACAGTCGATGACTGTTTTATTTTCCTGTACATTCTGCAGAGACTGGAAGCCATTGTAGATAAATGGAAGGTAGTAAATGGGTTCCAAGCATTTTAGACGAATGGAAGGGATCCAAGCAAATATTTGTGATTCGGAGGAGCTGGTGTTGGATTGGATATCGACAATGTTAAAAATCACACAACACTGGGGTTATAGTCCAATTGGTTTAATTTCAAGCTTTCAAAGTGCACAACCACCTAATGAAGAAGCGGCCCTTCGAAACCCAGTACTAGCGAATCAACCTTTTGGACTCTAAGATGTTTTTGTGTAATTTTTAACCTTATCATTTATGGTTATCATAAATTTTGGAGATGAGAATGTGGAGGGGAGAGTGGGGGATAGCGTGATAAATCAGTTTGAGTTGGACACAAAGATTGGCCGGGTGGTTGGCAGCGAGGAGGAAGGCCTTATGCTGCAGGAAGATACAGACGGAATGGTCAGAAGTACAGATCGATGGCAGATGGAATGTAACGCTAGTAAATATGAGTTGATGCACTTTGGGAGAAGGAACCAGGCAGGGGAGGATTCAATGAATGGCAGCACACTACGAATCTCAGAGGATGCTTTTCCACACATCCCTAAATGTGACTGAACAGGTTAATAGTTGAGCTAAAAAGGCTTAGGAGTCGTAGACATAGATTATAAGAGTTATACAGGAGTTTGTTTAGGGCAAGATGGTATGCAGTGTGAAGTTGAGGATAGCACATTATGAAATGATGTCTTTACACTGAGGGGAATGGGGTTTGTGGGGATGATTCACCAGGATGTTCCCTGGGATGGAGCGAGAGGCTGGATAAGCTCGGTTGTTTACTTTGGAGCAGAAGGAGGCTGAGGGGACGTGGTTCAGAAGGATAAGATTACGAGGGGTATGGACAGAGTGGATAGACAGCAGCTGTTCCTTTTAGTCAAGAACAAGGGAACAAGTGAACTGCTTGAGGTTTAGAGAGAATTTATAGATATTTTGTCACCCAAAAGATGGTGGGGTCCGGAAGAGAGAGAATGGTTGTTATGGGTAACTCCACAACAATGCAAAGTACTTGGACGAGCTTTTGCAGTGTCATAACATGCCTGGTTCTGGGCCTCATGTCAGAAAGTGGGACTAATGTAGATCGTGCTGTATTTCGAATGATATGGAGTCTGTGTTTCTGTGATTGTATGATTGTGGAATGCTCATCATTAAACTGTTTAAAATAGAAATTGATGCTTTTCCGAAGAGTATAACAATGAGAATTATAAGAGTGATAGCTTCTAAAGATATGTCATTGTGAAAGGGAAGATAAAGCAATTGCAGCTCAGTACAGCAATGTGGGAGGGGGGGGGGGGGGAGATGTGATGTTGTGCACTTTGTTGGAAACAATAGAATGCCAGCCGATCAATTGAAAATGGATTGATTGAAAAATGTTGATCGATAGAGGAACTAAAGCTTTATTTTTGTTTCCTTATGCGCTGACCTGTGAAGGCCATGCAGGGCTTTGAGTTGTGAAACCAGAAGTCAATCATGGGAATGGCACTGACACACTGACCAGTGTGCATAGACCCACCAAATGGGTAGCTGTAACATTGAAAGGATTTGGATCACTTTGTACACCAGTCACTGAAAGCAATATTGCAGGAACAGAAAGCAGTTTGGAAGATAAATAGCCCATTGACCTTCATTTCAGGAGTATTGGAGTATTGGAGTAAGGGTGTCTTACTGCAGCTGTACAGGCCCTTGGTGAGACCCCATCTCGAACATTGTGCAGTATTTTGTGCGGTTTTGCTCACCTTACCAATAAAGGACAAATCTGACATTGAGGGAGAGCAGTGAAGGTTGACCAGACTGATCTCTGGGAAGACCGGTTTGTTGTGGGAGCAGAGTTTTAGGCGACTGGGCCTGCATTCCATGGGGTTTAGGAAAATGATTGGTGATTTCAGTGAAATATCTAAAATTCTGACAGGGTGAGACAGATTGGAAGCAGGGATGATAATTCCCCTGACTGGGACATCAAAGAACAAGGGGCCACAACATTAGGTACAGACAGGCCACTCTGCATTGAGATGAGAATAACAGGAGTTGTAAAACCTGCACCTTCACCTCCGCCTCACCTCCGTCCAATACCCCAAAGGAACCTTCCACATCAATTGGATTTTTACCTGCACTTCCACACATGGCACCGACTGTATCCGTTGCTCCCGATGTTAACTCGTCTACATTGGGGACACAGGACACCAACTTACGGAACACTTCAGAGAACATCTGTAGGATACCTGCACCAACCAATCACACCGCACCATAGCTGAACACTTTAACTCCCCCTCCCACTCTGCCATGGACATGCACGTCCTGGGCTTCCTCCACCTCCATTCCTTAACCACCCGACGTGTGGAGGAAGAAAGCTTCATCTTCCGCCCTGTGACCCTAAAACCACATGGGATCAATGATGATTTCACCAGTTTTCTCATTTCCTGACCCCCACCTTATCCCAAATCTAACCTTCCAACTCAGCACTGCCCTGTTGATGTGTCCTACCCGTCCATTATCCTTCCCACCTATCTCTTCCACCCTCCTCTCCGACATACCACCTTCATCTATCTATCACATTCTCAGCTACCTTCACACCAACCCCACCCCATCCCATTTATCTCTTAACACCCTCTTTCCTAATGAAGGGTTTACACACAAAATGTTGATTCTCCTGCTCCTCGGATGCTTCCTGACTGGCTGTGCTTTTCCAGCACCACATTCCCGACTCTGATCTTCAGCATCTGCAATCCTCAATTTCTCCCTTGAGTTCGTGTATCCAGAAATGTCCTCACCAGACATCTTATGCAGATGGTCTGACATTTAAACCCTGTCTCCTTTTATAGACAGAGTGGGACATGAACAATCCTGCTGTGCTCTTACAGTACCCGTACATTCAAGGAAAAATATTTTAATAATGTACGATTCATAGTCCATCCAGTAACCCTCATCCATTCCACCCAGACTGAGTAAATATTCCCTTTTACTGTGATATGAGATGTGATGTAAGGAAGGGGTTAACTGAGCCTGTTTGTTCAGTGATTGTGATTACTGTCAGTCTCCATGGGTTCTAAATACCCCAGTGGAGAGTTCCCATCTTTTAATCATAAATGGGTGCCGTTCAATGTGTTATGCCAGCGTATGAGCAGGAGAATCACCAACAGCACTAACAGGGATCAGCAGCTCCAGACAGAAGCGAGGAGAGATGAGAATCTGAGAACAAAAGACTGGAATATTCCAACAATGGATCAGAATCTGAGAACATTAGACTGGAATGTTCCAACAATGGATAGGAGTTTATCCTCTTTACTTCTGTATCTTTCTATGCATTATGGTCGGTTGTCATTATCATGGCGGATCTATTATGCAGTTCGCATTATTCAATATTTTTATTATCCTCTCCTGTCTATCATTGGTGTACCTGGTAAGTCTCACTGTCCAGATTGTTTTCTATATGCCAGTTACGACTGCATTTGTGTTCTTTTGTGTAGTCTACGCTTCTTGCCTCCAATAGTGTTCCTGTTGAGACTTTGAATCCAGTTCAATTCCTGTCTCTCTCTTTGCATCTGGCAGTATTACTCATGGGTCTCTATGCTGACCTACTCAGTTGCAGATATGAACCATTGTCTCTCTGCCCTTGTTATTTGAATATTGGGAGTGTGGAGGTCATTGTCGTCTATTATGTTTACAAACTCCATTTTCTTCCTGGGGCTCCATCCCACCCCTGGCCAACATCTTTTTTCATTCATTTCTTAGTCTTGGGCATCGCTGGTTGTCCACCATTAATAGCCCATTCCTATTTGCCCTTGAAAAGGTGGTGAACTGCCTTCTTGAATTGCTGCAGTCCACTTGCTGTGGGTTTACCCACAATGCCAGTAGGGACGGAATTCCAGAAATTTGACGAAACGATTCTGAAGCAACAGCAGTGTATTTCCAAATCATGGTGGTGGTGGGTCGGCGGGGGGGGGGGGGGGGTCGAGTGGGTGGGGGGTAGGGGAGGTAGTTGGTGCGTGTAGGCGAAACTTGCAGGTTTTGTTTGAAACAAATCAATCGCAACTTTGGTGATCCCTTTGGCCATGAGCTGATTCCTCACACCATGCCCTGACCATTATTAACTTTAACTACACACTGTTCCAGAAAGTACTTCACTGTCTTAACTCATCTGCTGTTTGAACCTTGAGCTGTGAAATACAGACTTAATGATGACAAGAATCTGCTGCTGACACTTTCAGGTTGAAATCTGCAGAAACAAATCTGATTCGAGATCAGACCAAAATTCCACCCATCTGGCATTGCTGTGCACGCTGATCTATATCGCTATAGTGTCTGGCAATGTCTTTATTTTACAATCCTTAAGCACTTTAACTCATCTGTTCATGAAGCTTCCCTCAGTCTCTCTGTGTCGTTTATCCAAATCCCTGCCAGTGGTTCATATTTAATCTGTTTTCCTTCAGGTGAATTTTCTCTCATGCAATAATTCTTGCATTCAACACACAAATGCATCGCACGCACGCACATACACACACACGTGCATGACACATACACACACAGACACAAACACATGCATGCTCGCGCACATGCACATGCACACACACACCTTCACTTATACTGGTCCAATGGAGATGGAAATCTTCGCCTTTTAGACAGTAATCTGTTGTGTGTATCATTCCCATATGATAATAAAATTTTGCAATACTCCCCGTGCCGGTTAGATAGTGAAGCTTACTGAGCAATACACTAGCATAGTGTGCACATCTCTCCATGCTGGGCTGTCATCTTGTCCCAGCGTACGTTGTTTGAAATGTTCTGTGAAGCAGTTTCAGAATTAGATTGAACAAACCATTTCAATTCACCTGAAAATATCTTTATTCAATGTTCTCATTCTTTTAATTTTGCAATCGAAGGATTCACTCCTCCAGTTGGTCCCACTGCTCTGTCTTTTTCCCCATATTTCCACAGCAGGTTCTCAGGTAATTAACTATCTGTTTCTCTCTTTAATGTGAATCTCTCTTCCCTCTGTACCTTTCCGTGACCTTAGTTTCTGGCTCCCTAGTGTATCGACTGCTGGCATGGTGAAGCTCAGAGACAATGAAATGGTGTGTGCCAGGCTGTTGTTCACTTCCCGGCGTGTCCCATGTGGTGCTCCATGGACAATGGGGTGTATGTCAGGCTGTTTGCATCCCTATCGGAGGAGGTATCTGGGGAGTATAAGGTGAAGAAAGCATATGAGCTTGTGCCAGAAGCCGACAGACAGTGTTTCAGGAATCTAAAAAAGGGTCCCTGATTTAAACGCAAATTGAGTTGAAAAGAATCAAAGTAATTTTGAAAGGTGGGTAAGGGTATAAAAAGCTGAGAAAACCTATGACACTCTTAGAAAGGTTCTTTTTTTGAAGGAGTTCAAAAGTTCACTTCCTGCAATAGTGAGAACTCGCGCAGAAGAGCAGAGAGTTACAATGGCAAGATTAGAAGAAGAAATGGCTGATGATTATGAGTTCATCCATAAATCAAAGTTTGGATACCATGATGGATTGAGAAGAATGCATGAGAACTTCTTAAAGTATACACCTGTGAGAGTAAGATTGACTAGCATAGACCAGGAGTAGCTGGAAAAGACCTTACAACATTAAGAGGTACAGAGGCATGTAATTTCTTGATGCTGAGAAATGAGGAGGCATGTCATTCAGAAGAACTATTGGAGAGATGCAAATTGCTCCATTATGTAACGTGTGGTTGGTGTGTCCGGTGAAACCATCAACATAAATGTTTCACAACTGGGAAGGAGACTTTGAGCTTGGTGTTGGTGTCACAACATTTCAGCATTTAACTTGCAAATAACATGCCCAAGACAAATCTATATACGATCATAATGCCTAAACGTCTTTGGAGAAATTTAGGGACAAAACATCTGGTCTGTTCAGATATAGTTTTTTATTGCTGCCATTCAGTTTGGAAGTTATACAGGTGACAGGACAAGAAACTACTTGCTGACAAGTTGTCGAAACTTGAATGAAGAAAGACAGAGGCCTTCTGCGGCAGGAGCATACAGACTGAAATAGAATGGAGTTGTGAATGTTTGCATACTTACTGTCAATGTCGTATATATGTAATGTAGTCCACTAATACAGTAAGAAAAATGTCTTTAAAAAGAAGCTGCTGTTGTGTATTAATGTTTCATTTTGTCAAAGGAAGAGATGTGACAATGCTATCATTTTGAAAATGTTATCTTCTCTTTTTTTTGAAGAGAAGTCTTAAAGGCAGAGATGCCGAACTGCCTACTGAAAACGGCTGAAGTAACTAACTTACGAGGCCTTTAGGTTTTATTAAAACAGTGGCAACAATTGTAGGGCAGTGGCCAGCTCTCCCAGACCAGATCTTCTCAGTTGATTTTAGCTGCAGCATTCAGAAGCTGCTCGGTGTCCCAGGCGGGTTGGAAACTTCAATACATGATCCCGGGCTGCTCCTCTCTCTGAAAACTCTCTTGAAGTTGCTTCTTCCTGGATTGGAGAACTGCACCTAAGATTCTGTGTTTGAATGTACTTTTCTGTCAAGGAACATGTTTGTGGGATGTTCCTGTATTAGCACAGTTAATTAGTAGAAGGCACTGTATCTATTGTTTGCATAAGTGCTCCAATTGAGAAGCTATCTCATATTGTTCATCTGTTTGATTGTGTTATAATTGGAGTGTAATAATGGATTACATATTACTTAATGTTGAGTAGGTTGACCAGTTGCAACATTTGGGGAACGCACAGTTCACACCTACAGTTAAAATAAGGAAAAGTTAGGGTCTCGGCTGCCTTTTTAAAATAGTTTGAGTGGTCTGGTCTGTCCATAAGGCTTGGAGCTGAGGGGCTTCTGACTGACTATTGTTATTGAAAGTTAGTGAAGGTGCTGGGGATGGTTTGCTGGCAGTTGTGCTGTGAGCTGCCTCAGACATTCTGGGAGACTTGAGGGTTTGGTGACCCAACTCGGGATGGAGCATGGGGACTGTAGTTATAGCATATGGGTCTGTAACATGCACAACAAATGGAGCAGAGGCTGCAGAGAGGGGAAGCTCTGAAACCGTGGAGTGAGTGCCTGTGGGGAAAGGGATCTGCGGTATCTGTTTGTGTTTTCGCCTGGACAAACACACACACTCACTCTCCCCGTTACATAAACTCCGCACACACACACACGCACACACACACACACTCACACTCCCCCTGTCTCACATGCGCACATGCACACTCTGCTCTGTCACAAGCATGCACACCCATACGCACTATATATTCATCCCGCACTCACACACACACTCCCCCTCAGTCTCTCTCACTTACACACCTTCTCTCTCTCCCCCTCACACAGGCACACCGACTCACACACACGTGCACGCACACACACATATGCACGTACAAATCTGCGGCGTGAATTTGCATTTGTATTTGCAGAGACGCTTCATTTTGTTCCAAAAACATATAATTTGGAGACAGTCAGTCAATGTAACATTTTATAAACTCCTGAACTCGGAACAAACCCAGTCTGACTCCAGAGGAAGACACAGACAAACTCCAAACAAGACCTCACCACTGAAATGCATTGCCTGATCGGAGGTGTCACCTCCTTTACATCGATAATGTCTGCGATTTGCATATCAATCAATCAAAACCTACACCTCGATTCTAAATGATTAAGGATTTAAGAGCCATCTTAGGTGTGTACCATTCATGTGCATGAGTTGTACAATCCTTTGATCTTTTCCTTATAACTTCTGGGTCTAAGGTCTTTCTCTCTTTCTAACACTTAATGAAGAAGCAGCGCAATGGAAGCTTGTGTTTTTAAATAAACCCGTTGAACTCTAACCGACTGTCGTGTGAATTTTGACATTGTCCGACCCAGTCCAAAACCAGTGGCTCCATATCGTACTTATTTATTGCTTATCCCATTATCTCTCTTCGTAAATAAATCTTTCCTTTCCCCATGTGGTCTTGTCTTGCAAATTAATCTATTGTGAGGCACATTACGCACTGCTGTCTGGAAATCGAGACATAATACATCCAGATGAGCCCCATTACCCATCTCTTAAACGAGGAATCAAGCGGGCTAAAAGCTGTCATGACATAGCTTTACAGAGCAGAATTAAGGAGAATCCCAAAGCATCTTACTCTTATATAAGAAGCAAGAGGGTAGGTAGAGAAATAATTGGTCCACTAAAAGATAATGAAGGAAGACTGTGTGTCGAACCTGAAAGAATTGGTGAGATTCTGAATGATTACTTTGCATCAGTGCTCACTGAGGAGAGGAACATGACGAATGTTGAGATTAGAGATAGAAATTTGATTAGTCTGCATCATATTGACATAAGTAAGGCAGATGTGTTGGGTATGCTAGAGGTTATTAAGGTGGACAAATCCCCAGGACCGGATGGCATCTCTGCCAGGTTGCTGAGGGAGGTGAGAGAGGAAACAGCTGAGGCCCTGACAGATATCTTTGTGGCATCCTTAAATATATGTATGGTGCCGGAGTACTGGAGGGTTGCTCATGTTGTCCCCCTGTACAAGAAGGGTACAAAGGATATTCCGGGTAACTACAGACCATTGAACTTGATATCAGTGGTGGAAAAGTTGCTAGAGAAGGTACTGAGGAATAGGAGCCATTCATGTTTAGAATGGGCATATCAGTGATAGGCAACATGACTTTGTGCAGGAGAGATCGTGCCTTATCAACTTAATAGAGTTCTTCGAGGAAGTGACCAAGTTGATAGAGGAAGGAAGGGTTGTTGATGTCATACATATGGACTTTAGCAAGGTATTTGATAAGGTTCCCCGTGGTCGACTAATGGAGAAATTGTAGTCATATGATGTGCAGGGTGTTCTAGCCAGGTGGATAAAGAACTAGTTGCGAAACAGGAGACAGAGCAGTAGTTGAAGTGAGTTTCTCGACATGGAGAAAGGTGACCAGTGGTGTGCCACAGGGGTCAGTATTGGGGCCACTGCTGTTTGTAATATATATATAAATGATCTGGAAGAGGGCACTGTTGGTATGATCAGCAAGTTTGCAGATGATACGAAGATTGGTGGAGTAGCAGAAATCATAAGGGATTGTCAGAGAATATAGGAGGATATAGATAGACTGGAGAGTTAGGCAGAAAATTGGCAGATGGCGTTCAACACAAATATGAGGTGATGCATGTAGGCAAGACTAATTCGAGAGCGAATTATACAATGAACAGAAGACCCTTGAGAAAAGTTGGTGGGCAGAGAGATCTGGGAGTGCAGGTCATTGTACCCTGAAGGTTGCTGCACAGGTGGATATAGTGGTCAAGAAGGCATATAGTACACTGGCCTTCATTGGACAGGGTATTGAGTATAAGAGCTGACAAGTCATGTTAACATTGTATATGACATTGGTTCAGCTGCATTTAGAATACTGTGTACAGTTCTGGTCGATACATTAGCAAAAGGATGTGGACGATTTGGAGAGGGTGTAGAGACGGTTATCGAGGACGTTGCCTGGTATGGAAGGTGCTAGCTATGAAGAAAGGTTGAGTAGGTTAGGTTTATTTTCATTAGAAAAAAGGAGATTGAGGGGTGACATAATTAAGGTTTACAAACTCATGAAGGGTATAGACTGGGTGGATAGAGACAAGTTCTTTTTCCCAGGGCGAAGGATTCAATAACGACAGGTCAAGCTTTCATGGTGAGAGTTGGAAAGTTGGAGGGGAATACACGCTACGGGTGGTGGGCGTTACCAGCAGAGGTGGTAAAGGCAGGCACGGTAGATTCATTTAAGATGCATCTGGACAGATGCATAAGTAGGTGGGGAGCAGAGGGATACAGAAGCTTAGGAATTGACCGATAGGTTTACACAGTACATTTGGATTGGTTCAGGCTTGGAAGGCCGAAGGGCCTGTTCCTGGGTTGTAAATTTTCTTTGTTCTTTCTTTGTCACATTTTTAAGAAAGCTAGTCAAATCATTCAAACATGATTTATTCTTCATAAAACTATGTTGACTGTGCTGGATTCTGGCTTGACTTTGAAAATTTCTTGTTATTAATTCCTTCATAATGGACTCTAACAATTTGTCTTCAATACCAATAGATTTCTCACAACTTTTCATTCCCTAATGAATTTGGTTATTATAATTTTTTTGCTTTCTATAAACTCACGTTCCCTTTCACAATTCCTGTGTAACAGGCACAAGGCTGTAAAAGATCTGTGCTAATTGCTGTGTAAGAGACATGAGTAGCTGATTGGGCACATTCTGTTCCTGCTTTATACACTCGCGGGGCTGAATGTCCTCTTGGTGTTTCTACATTATAGTCTCAATGGCGTGCATGGCCTGCTCCTGTTCCTGACCAAGCCGTTCAAGATCTCAATGCCCTCCTCTTGTCGCTCAATGACAGGTCTGGGTCTTATGGAATCTTCCTGCTCAAATGTCACTTTTCAAGCGCTGAAATATGCAGGCAAGTTGTGTTGCCCACACTGGGTAGCTCAGTGATTAGCACTGCTGCCTCACAGTACCAGAGATTCGTGTTCAATTACAGTCTCCAATTTCCTCCCACAGTCCCAAGACGCGCAGGTTCGGTGGATTGGCCACGCTAAATTATCTATAATGTCCAGGGATGGGCAGGCTAGGCGCATCAGTCATGGAAATGCCAGATTATAAAGATTGGGTGGGGTGAGATAAGTTGGGGGGAGAGGAAATGAGGAAGCTGGACTTCATCCCAGTGATCATTGAACTAGATCCCTCCAGTCATCATACTGGATCCCATTGCTAGATCCACTTGATCACTGCACCGGTCCAGCTGGATTCCTTCCCTCGCTGAACTTGATCCCAGTGATCGTTGAACTTGATACCTCCAGTCATCCTACTGAATCCCTGCGCTAAATCCACTGGATCACTGCGCTGGTCCTACTGGATCCCTTCACTCGCTCTACTTGATCTCAGTGATAATTGAGCTCGATCTCTCCAGTCATTGTACCGATCCCTGCACTAAATCCACTTGATCACTGCACTGGTCCAACAAGATCCCTTCCCTAACTGGACTTGATCACAGCGATCATTGGTATGCATATGCTTACTTTTTAAAAATCGTTTGATGTCTTTATATTATCTGTGCTAAAATAATAATTTTATTCTTAAAATGTATTCCATAGTTTTTGTCTCCCTGAGAAGAGAAAATATGCATCCAGCTGACTATTCTCAAAATTGTATATGCTTCAAAAGGATTTCTCATCTAAGTCCAAAACTGAGAATGTTTCAGAACAAAAGACCTTCATTCCAGGAAGGTGTGAACAAAACATTCTTGATAAGCTTCTATAACTTTTTTTTTAGGTTACGGGATCAAAACTGCACATAATGTGCCAAATGTGGTCTTAACAATGCCCTCTACAGATGTAGACTCGTAAACTGTGAAACTGAAAAACCACAACAGGTCAGCCACACCCAACGAACAGGAGACTTGATGTTTCGGGCATATTCCTGATGAAGTACTTATACCCGTGACGCCAATTCTCCCGCTCCTCGGATGCTGCCTGATAGGTTGCGCTTTTCAAGCCTCAAACTGTTCGACTCTGATCTCCAGCATCTGCACTCCTCACTTTTACTGGTACAGATGCAGTAAAACATTCCTGATTAAACCTGGTACATTTTGCCAGAAACACAATCATCCCACTTAGCCTTCAAATCACTTACTGCAAGTGCAGATGAACGACATATGATTCATGTACCAGGATCATGAATACCATCTGCATCACAGAGTTCTGCAATCTCTCTCCACTTAAATTGTTTATCATTGTTTTATAAATCCATCCAAAATAGACAACTCACATTATGCTATATCTGGATAAGGTTTGCTCGCGAACCTCCCTTTGCCTATATCACATTGATCACACACGACCTCTATTTGCTGACATACTGGATGACCAGCTTGATGTTTGAGCTAATTGGGCTTTGATATATTCAGCCCCTTCCTCCAAATCTTTGATAGAGATATTGATAGTTGATTATCCCACAGCGATCTCTGGGGCACTCCACCAGTGACAGCTTTGTAATGTGAAAATAAGCATTTACCTCTCCTCTCTATTTCCTGTTAGGAACGGCTTCCTGTGTAGTATCTCACGCAGTTTAAATGGCCTCCTGTGCAGTAAAATGTACTCAATGAGCTAAAATTTTAGTTGTATTTTCCTCTGTAACTCGTTAAATAGGCAGAATGGTCTCCTCCAGTCTCATGGTAACGATAATGACTGTCTGAATGAGAAGGCCCCCTATTTCTGTCACAGCTTCGAGGGGTGGATGGATGGCACAATACATGGGGTAATGGCAGCAGTATATCCCTGTAACAGCATCGCGGGTGGATTGAGGGAACGACACATGGGCTAGGGGCATCACTATATCACTGTGACAGCCTCGAGGGCGGATTGAGAGAAGAACACGTGAGGTAGGGACAGCAGTTGGTCATTCGGCACCACCAGTCAGAATGCTCATGGCTGATCCGTTTGTGTTTGACCATCCGTCTCCTGTCTGTTCTCAATAAATATTGACTCTCCAGTCCAGCAAAGCTCAGTCGCATTCACCTTGAATATCTTCAAAAACCGAGTCTTCACTGTTCCCCGAGGATGAGGACCCGACAGATAGTACAACACTAAAGTGAAAGGGGCGACCTTATTACAGTGTGGGACACGTTATATTAAACTGTGTTAACCTAATATGAAATCGCCACCTCTTTTAAAACACAAGGCCAGAATAATTAGGCATAGAATAAACCATTCAACCGTCTAAACCTGTCCAATAGGACCACTGATTCTTTTCAATCAAATATGCATGAAACTCATTCTCTGTTCCAGTCCCAGGAAGAGAATAACTGATAGCATGACACCACACGAGTATTAAAAACGCAGAATTAGGCCATTCGGGCAATCGACTCTGAATGCCATTTAATACTGACTTAGAGATTTCTCAACATAATTCTCCTGACTACTCTCTGTAACTCATGACAGGCTTATTCAACAAAAACCTATTTATCTCTGTCTAATAAGCACTAGTGTCTGTGTCTCTGTGGGTCTGGATGTGCACTTGTGTGTGTTTGTTCATGTGTTTGTGTATTTGTGTATTTATGTGCTGACATCGGTTTATCTGTGTATTAGCCTCTGCGTTTTACTTGTGCTTGTGTGTATTTGTGTGCGACTGTCTATGTCTCCGTATGCCACTACTTGTGTGCGGTTCTATCTCCGTGTACGTACTGTGAGTGTCAGTATATTAGCGTGTTTACATATGTCTCTGAATATTTTTGTGTCTGCATCTCTCTGCAATGAGATATTTGTTGTTTTGGGAGGGAGAAAATTGTGAGAACAGACAGAATGGTTAAAGTGCGAATTGCCCTTCACTGAACATTGTTTTTTTACTCATTTGGAGGGACATGGATGTCGCGGATTCTCCAGACGACACGTCCCGGTCCTTTCCAGCTCATACCAGGGCCCTTCCCACATGGCGGGGGGGGGGTGGGGGGAATAGAGGAGGGATAGAGGAGGGATCAGATATCGGGCTCTCCACCATCTGGCTTGGCCCTTTCTCTCCTATTACAGTCCGTTTCTCCTGGAATGGGAGAAAGTAGGGGGAAGGGAGTGATGGTGGGAGTGAGTAGCCCTGCTGTTAGTGCTGGTGTAGGTGGAGGGGGAGTGGGAATGGTGAGGTGTCCAGAGGGAGTCAGTCCACAGTGTTGTATCTATGCAGGGTTATTAGTGTTGGGAGTATAGTGAAGGGAGAGAGAGCCCACGGGGTGCGGGGGTGAGGTGCAGAAGGTGCTGAATTCAATAGTGAGAGTGTGAGTGCGTGAGCCTTATTTGGAGATAGAGTGTGAGCCTTGTTAGAGGGTAGGTGCTATAACAGGTAGTGAGAGTGAGGGAGCAGAGAGAGTACGGTAACAGTTAACCTGACAGAGTGGGGAGGATATTGATTCTTGTCCTGTGATGCTGGTCATTTCTTCAGATCATGTCAGTGTCGAGGTGACCCTCCCCGAATGTCTTGTCCAAGTCTATCACTAATAACGCCACTGACCCTGTCCCTCAGATTTCACAGAATCCGTTTGGGTCGATCTTACAAATAGGAAGGAGAAGCAAGCATTGGTGTATTATGCACCTAAACCAATGGTCTTGTGCAAATTCTGTGCATTATATGCTCTGAAAATTAGAGATGCAAATATTGTAGGTGCTGCAGTATTACTGCATGATCTCAAATTGCATCTAACCTGCGTTAACTAAGTGAGTGCTAATGTTGTGAAAAATAAATTCCATAAGCGTATAACAGGTTGGTTGAAGAATATGTTGGGACTCAAACAAGAGAGTAGGTTATTTTGGATTTGTTGTTGTGTGGTCAGAAGGACTCATTATTATCCTTGCTCTGAGGACGAGAGACGTTAAAATGTTGTATTCTACACGGCACCAGCATGCAAAGTAGAATGTTTGAGCATGAAGTGGTAGACACGCAATGGTTGTTAGAGTCATAGAACCATGGAGCCCTGCAGCTTGGATACTGGCCCTTGGGACCAAAGTGGTCCGTGCCAACCAAAATGTCCATCCTGCTCATTCCATTTCCCTGCCCTTGCCCCTTATTCTTCTAAATCTTTCATATCCGCGTATTTGTCTGAAAGCCTTTTGAACATTGTTAATGTACGTGCCTCAACCAAACCGCTGTCTTCTAATTCCATACGTGCACCAACCTCTGCATAAAAAACGTTGGTGCTCAGGATCCGTTTTGTTCTTTCACCTCTAACCTGATGTCCTCTCGTCCTTGATTCCCAAAACTGGAAAAAAAGAATGAGTGCATTCACCTTATCCACGCATCTCATGTTCTTATACAATTCTATACGATTCCCCCTCAGTTTCTTACACGCAAAGGAAAATGTTCTGGCCGGTTCAAACTCTCCCTACAACTCAGACCGTCGAGTACTGGCAACATCCGTGTACATTTCTTCAGTCCTCTTTCCAGTTTAATCACATCCTTCCTATGGCAAAGTGAACAAAACCGAACACAATACTCCATGTGCATGCCTCACCAGCGTCCTGTCCAACTGCAACATAACTCGCCAACTTCTATACTCAATGTCCTGACTGATGAAGGCCAGTGTGCAAAAAGCCTTTTTCACTGCCGTGTCTACATGGAACTACTTTCAGAGAACCACAGACCTGAGATGCAAGGTCCTTCTGTAAAACTACACTCCTTCAGGGTCTAACATTCACCACGAAACTCCGACCTGGATTTGACTTTCCAAAATGCAACAACCCACACATATCTATATTAATCTCCATTTGTCATTTCTTGGCCCACTTCCCCAGCTGAAAAAAATGTCCTGCTGCAATTTCTGATAATCTTTCTCAATGTTCACAGTTATGCCTATTTTATTGACATCAGCCTAATTACTAATCATGCCTTCTACATTCTCATCCAAATCATTGATATAGATAACAAAAAGTAATAGTCCCAGCACCGCCCCTGAGACACTTCACTAGTCACAGGCCTCCAGTCTAATAAGCATCCTTCCAGTATTAGCCTCTGCTTTCTCCCATCAAGGAAATTGAGTATCCAATTTGCCAGAGTCCCCTGGATTCCATGCTATCGAACCTTTCAGAGCAGCCTATCATGTGGAACATTATCAAAGGCCTTTCTGAAACCTAGATAGACTACGTCTACCACCGTACTCTCATCAACATTCCAGGTCACTTCCTTAAAAGAACGCTAAAGAATTGTGTGCCATGATATCCTATGCACAAAGCAGTGCTGACCGCTCCTTATGAAACTGTGTCTTTTCAAATGCATGCATATGTTGTCTCTCAGAACTTTCTCAAGGAACTTACATGTCACAGTTGTTAAGCTAACTGGTCTTTGGTTCACAGGTTCTTCTTCAAAAACACTACTTGAACAAGGGCACAATATTCACTACCCTCCAGTCTTCTGGGACCTCCCCCGTGGACAGAGATGATGCAAAAAGATCAGCCAGTACCCGTGCAATATCTTCTCTGCCTCTTGCAGTGTTCTTGGATACACCTGATCAGGACCAGGAGATCTGCAGAAATACTGCAATGCCTGAAAAATATGTCTTTTTTTTAAGGTAGACTCACCGAAGAAAGGGCAAGTGACTTAATGAAGGTCAACATAATAAATTAAAGATTATATTAATCATAGGAAGTGAGTTCAGAGGAATTCTAGACATTGTGGAAACCGGAGAATTCTCAGAAATTTGTTTGTGTGGAGTTTGCATATTCTTCCCGTGTCTGCGTGAGTTTCCTTCGGGTGCTCCGGTTTCCTCCCACAGTGCAAAGATTTACAGGTTAGCAGAATTGGAAATGCTTATTTTCCAAAAGTGTTCAGGGATGTGTAGATTAGGTGCATACGTCGCAAAGTGTAGAATCAGAGGCGAATGGGTCTGAGTGGTTACTCTTTGGAGAGGCGGGGTGGACCTTTTGGGTCCAAGTCCTTTTCCACACTGTGGGCTTTAAATGATTCTGTGAAAAAAGAACACAAAGACTGCATAAATCTACCATCTGTATTGCAAAGAAAACAAAATAAAAGCAGGGTCAAATGTGGAATTTTATAATTGGGAGAGGAGAGGTTATTGTGGAGAACAGGGAAATGGCCAAGAAAGTAACCAGTTACTTTGCATCTGTCATCACGGTGGAAGATCCAGAAAATCTCTGAGAAATACCAAGTGATCACATGGAACCTGTGGAACTAAAGACAGAAAGTCAATTCATATCAATAACAAGGTAGTAGTTGAAGGTTAGCATAGTAATATTGTAGCTGGATTTAGCATTGCTAAGTCTGATGAGTCAGTTGTACTTCGTATCAAAATATTAGATATAACTCATCAATAGACGCATTAATTGTGGTATCGATGACTATTTTATTTTCCTGTACATTCTGCATAGACTGGAAGTTAGTAAATGTGTTCCAAGCGTTGTAGGTGAATGGAAGGGATCAAGCATCTGCAAAGGGAAGTTGAGATAGTGTAGAGAACTGCAGACCAATTAACTTGACATCTGTAGGTAAACTGATAGAATTTATGATATAGGATCTGATATTGGATATTTCGAAATTAAAGGCAACATTGAAGAGAATCAGGTTGCACTGACAGAGTCTGACAGAATCTGCATATTTGAAAAACTTCAGAATGATTTGAACTTGTTTATTGCAACATAGAAATGGTATATTTCGATTTTCAGAAGACTTTTTATCCGAACTCAGGCAATGAATTCATAAATAAAGTAATGTGAATGGTAATTGGAGGAATATTTAGAAGTGGAAAGTTAAAGTCAGGTTTGCCTTCATTTAAGAGAATCAGAACATTGTCGGAAGGTCATGCTGAAGCAGTTTCACAGCTTGCTAATTAAACTGTACATAGAGTATTGAGTCCAGTGTTGGTGACCCAATCTGAGAAAGGATATACTGACCACGGAGGATGTGCAATGGACATTCTCCAGATTAATCCCTCAGATGGTGAGATTGCCTGATGTGGAAACTCGGCCTGTGTTCCTTAGAGTTTCAAAGAATGAGTGGTGATCATAGTGAAATTTAGAAAAAGGCACTAAACATATGACAAGGTGGAAAAAAAGGATTTTTCTCTGGCTGTCTGTTCTACACTTAATCCAAATAATGGCAGGTAAAGGATAGACCATTTCAGACAATAAGAAAGGCAATTCTTCATTTGAAGGGGACTGACTAACACAGCGACTTGGAAACCTGCTGGCAGGGCAAGATTAGGGAGAATCCCCAGATATTCTACTGGTACGTTAAGTGGAACAGAATAACCAGGGAATAGGTTGGACTCAATGGTGACTTGCCAAGTTGCATCCAAATCAACTTAGTGGTAGGAGACAGAAGGTCTGCTGGTAGAAGTCTGTTTGTTTGACTGGAGACCAGTATCCAATCGTGTACCACAGGGATCCGTGCTGTATCCCATATTATTTGTGATTCGGAGATGCCACTGTTGGACTGGCTTCGGCAAAGTTTAAAAATTACAGAACACTAGGTGATAGCCCACCAGTTTATTTGGAGGTACGACCTTTCGATGAGCATCATCACGTGATGAAGAAGCAGCGCTGCGAAAGCTAGTGCGTCTGAATAAAACTGTTTGATTATAACCTGGTATTGTGCGATTTTAGCGTTATTATTTGTAGTATTCACAAATGATGCAGCTATGAATATGGAGGGGATTGGGGTGAGTGTGATAAATCAGTTTGCGTTTGACACAAAGTTTAGCTGGTTGATTGGCAGTGAGGAGGAAGGCCTTATATTACAGGAAGATACAGATGGAATGATCAAATGGGTGGATCAATGGCCAATGGAATGTAACCCTGATAAATATGCGGTGATGTACTTTGGAAGAAGGAACCAGACAGGGGAGGACTCAATGAATAGCAGCACACGAGGAAGCTCAGAGGGTGTTTCTCCACATATCCCTGAATGTGATTACGCAGATTAATGCACAAGTTGAAAAAGCATAGCGACCATAAACATAGCCTTTATTCATGGGGGCACAGATTGTAAGAGCTTTGTGGAACTTTGGTTAAGGCAAATGGAATACTATGTACAGTTCTGGGAGCCACACTACAGGAAGTATGTGATTGCACTGGAGAGGGTGCAGTGGAGATTCACCAGGATGTTCCCTTGGATGGAGTAAATCACCTCGGGATGTTTACTTTGAAGCAGAGAAGGATGAGAGGGACGTGCTTCAGAAGAATAAGATTACCAGGGGCATGGACAGCATGGATAGACAGCAGTTGTTCCTTTCAGTCAAATGGCTAAGAACAAGGGAGTGCCATTTTAAAGTGAAGGGTTTGCTGTTTAGTGAGGATTTGAGGATTGTGTTTCATCCAGAGGCTGTTGGGGTCAGGAATTCACTTCCTGAGAGGGCAGTTGGCACATGTAACCTCACAACCGTTAATAAATACATGGTCGTGCCCTTGAATTGCCATAACATACATACCAATGGCCTCGTATAGGAAAGTGGGACTAATGTAGATGGTGCTGTATTTATGACAGTACAGAGCCAGTGCTTCTGTGATTGTATGGGTTGGACGATTGTATGAATTGATGAGCTTCTGAAGAATATATTAACTAGGGTTATAAAAATGAACTTGTCTCCGTGAGCTAGAACAGGGAAAGCTAAAAGTATCTCATGCCCTGCTCCCTTCCTGATGTTTCTGTGCAAGCTGTGGGAAAGCTCTGTAATTGTTGTTGCAAGCTCTTAAACATTAGGAAGGCAGCATCTGTCTGGCTGAAAGGACTGTGTTTCCGGTTCCCTTTTCCAAAGCTCATTGCCGGTGTTCTCTTTGTTTTTATCCTTTAAGAAAGCAGAACAATTTGATACAATTGTACCAAATTGCCTGGCCGTTTCAGAGACCATTATAGAGTTTATCACATGTCTGTGTGTCTGGACACACTCGTAGGCCAGACCAGGAAGCACGCGAGATTCACTTCCTGAAAGTACACTAGGAAAGGGACAGATGTTCACAATGGACATTCGATTGAAGGCCAATATTACTGGCACCAGATTTTATGTCTCGATATTTTGTTAATTGTTTTCAACTTCCATCAGCTGCCAGAGCATTATCCCGGTCTGGATCAGTAATCCAGTGACATTTCCACAACAGCACCATCTCCACATGTAGACCTGTCGGAAACCACACTGAGCACATTATTTCTGTGCTGCTTGACAGCTCTGTCAAAAATAACTCCCACCAATGCCACTATCGCGACGGGATTGAGGGGGTGGTAAATGGTCAGACTGCAGTCATTCCCTTGACATGGGACTGGATATTGTTGAGGAACTTCCCACTTGGCCAGGCAGATGTCAGAGTTGGTGCTGGATTGAAACAGTTTCCCCAGTGACACAGCTTGGTGTGCAGCACAATCTTCATTCCTATTGCAGGAATGGTGTCCGGGTCCATTCCCATTGTCATATCTACTGTGATCAGCTGTTTCTTCATTTAACGTGCAGCGAATCGAATTGGTTGAAGACTGCCATCTGTGATTCTGTGAGCATCATGAGGAGGGTGAGGTGGATTATCGAGTCAACATTTCTGGCTGAGGATGGTGCAGATACTTCATCATTGTCTTTTACACTAATGTACAGGGCTGGGGATATTTGTGGAGTCCTCTCCTCCTGTAAGTTGTTTATTAGTCTATCAACGATGACTGGACGTGGCTTGACTGCAGAGTTTCGATCTTATCTGTTTGCCTTGGAATTATTTCCCACTCTCCACCAGACGGTTGTTCTGCTGTTTGGAATGTAACCAGTCAAGTGCGGTAGCATTAGTGGGTTATCATCAGGTTTCGATACACATGGTTCTGACTCTGGCATGTTCACACAAACTCGGCACTGAACCATCACTCGGCGTGATGATAATGGTAGAGTGATGGATTATCCTGGGAGAAAAGTTATGGATTGTGATTGAATGCAATTCTGCTGTGGCTGATGCTGTGATCTACAGTATCACATGATATCAAGTGTGAGCTGCAATATCTGCAAATCTGTTTTCCTGACTTTCCCACCCAAACAATTCACACTTAGACCCGTTCATCTATCAGCCCTGTACTCAGTGACCCTACCTGGTTTCTGATGTGCAAACACATCCAGTTTCATAATCTCATTGTGCTGAGGGTCTCTCCCTGATGTCATGCCTCTAATTTGTGACATTACTCAGATACTTTAACATATTAATAGAATCATTGTCTGTCCAGTCATAATAACTTCTGTGTTTGAAATGAATATTTTCTCCGCTGTTTTTCTCCCTGACCATGACTAAGACCTCTGCCGTGTCAGTGATGCCAGCCTTATGTCGTTTCAGAGCCAATGAACTTGTGCACTTTGCGTTTTTGTTCACTTCCAAATGTACAGCGCTCTGTGTTGGACAGGGCTTTTGAGCAGATTTAACACACATCTTTGGAAAATGTTCAGAAACAGAAATTGCTGAAGAAACTAAGCAGTTCTGGATGCATCTTGTGAAATGAAAGCTGAGTTCATCTTTCGAGTCCAGTGACTCTTCGACAAAGCTCTCAGTTTCTACAGCAATTTGTGCATTTTTATTTCTAGTATTTATAGTTGTTTGCTTAATTGAAAATTTGTGCTGTGCATATTCATTTCTGGAGAAACTTAGCAGGTCTGGCAGCATCTGCAGAGACAGAGAAACAGAGTTAGCGTTTCAAGTCCAGTGTGACACTTCTTCAGAACTGAAAAGGATTGGAAAATGGGCATTTTAGTTCCTTGACAGAGGTGGGGGTATGTGACAGGGAAAAGAGGGTGTGCCAACAGATAAACAGACTTTTAACGTGGTGAACGAGAAGATGGTGTCAAATGAGTTTAAATTAAGACGTGAATGGGAGAAAGGGGTTCTCTCTTTTGAATGCAAGATAAAGGAGACACACCCAAATAAGGTCATACGGATGCCAGGAGGGAGAATGTTGAACATGTGGTATTATATAGATCTGGTCAGAGATACATTTTCACTGTAGAGATCACCACTGTCAGAAAAAGGAATTCGGCTCATTGGCACGAGTAAGATTTTCATGCTGCCTTAGTATTGTAAAGTAAAGAAGAAAACCAATAACAGTGTGAAGTTTGGGCTGAGTGTTGTTTACCCGTCACTTCTAACATTGTTTCAAACTTGCAGTGCTTATCTTTAAATGTTTGTTCTTGATGTTAGTCTCAAATGAAGTGTAGGAACTTGAGGGGTAACATTATAGTAATTTACAGAATCAGGGGAGGATTGGGCAGGGTGAAAAGCCGAGGTCTTTTCCACAGGATAGGAAAATTAAATCGTAGAGCCATAGGTTTATGCTGGAAGAGGGAAGATTTAAAAGGGAGGAAGAGGGAACTGTTTTTTGCACAGAGGGTGATGTGTTTATGGAATGAGCTGCCAGAGGAAGACTGGCAGATGCAGGTACAGCTCCAACATTTAAAAGACATTTGGACAAACATGTGAATGAAGACCGTTTAGAGGCATATGGGCCAAATGCAAAAAGATGGGAAGAGTTTAATTTGGAAAACCTGGCCGGCATGGACAAGTTGGACCAAAGACAGTGTTTGTATGTGAATATAGAAAGCGAAGGAAAGGGAAGAAAAGATGTGATGTAGGTAATTTGGCAAGAAATATAAAAACAAGCAGCACGAAGTTTCCCATGTATGTAAAAAGAGTTAAAGAGGTGTGTGTGTGATCTTTGGTAAAAAGGAAGTCAGGAAAGTATATTGAGGATATTTGGAGGGTGTGACTGGGGAACTGGATACAGGGAACAGACAGATAATTTACACCAGTATTTTACATCGTTCCTCACAGGGAAGGTGCTGTAAATATTTCAATGGTATAAGCAAAATGGTAATCGGAGGGAAGATCTAGAACTGTTTCTAACAGAAGGAACAAGGCAATACTCAAACAGATTAGACCAAGGGTAAATAGTTCATCAAAATTCATAGCTGGTTTTAAAAGAAGTGGTCACCGAGTGGCTGGTGGCTCTGTGAGAAATACTCCGTAACTCTCTGGATTAAAGGAGTGTTCCAGTGAAACTGGAGAACCGCCAATGTAGCGCCTGTTTTCAAGAAACGAGTGAGTCTGAAAGCAGGAACCACTTGGCCTAACCATGGTTCTGTGAGAGTCTGTTATTAATAAAGGGACTGCAGAGCATTTAGAAAAGCATCACACAGAGTCAGCATGGTCTTGTTAAAGGCGAACTACACTTTACCTGTAAAATCATGCAAAGTTTTTCTGGAGATCCCTGAGAATGTAACAAGTGGCCTTGATAAAGGGAGACTGGTAGACACGAGGCTTTCCAGAGATTTTCCAAAAGGTATCACAAAATATAGGTTCTTACACAAGACAGAATCTCATAGTATGATAGATAATGCATTAACATGGGATGACACTTGGTAAACATTTAGAAATCAGAGAGTCAGGATTCATCGATCTTTATGAAAAAATGAATCTACTGGAGTACCACAAATATCAGTCCAATGGCAAGAGCTGCTTACAAGAGCTGCACTCAGCTCCTGAAGTTGGGAGCCGAGGGCAATATACATCCGAGTTTGAGGATGACACTGACAACCAAAAGGCCGGCTGTTATTAAATGAAGAGGACTCCCAAAAAAAGGAGCAGTACAATGGAGTGGCTTGTTTCTGTGTCTGAAACGTAACGTCAGCATATTGATGCAGAAATATTGGTTCATTAGACTGGTTTCTGGAATGAAAGGATTGAATTATTCATTGTGGTTTTAATGAATGAGGGTGCCATTACTGAAACGGACAAGATACAGAGGGGGCTTGACAAGGTCGGTGTTGAGAATGTGATTCCACACCAGGGCAGATTCTAGAAGACAGAGATGTAGATACAGAATAAGGAATATCGACTT
The DNA here is from genome assembly GCF_020745735.1 of Hemiscyllium ocellatum. Lineage (NCBI taxonomy): Eukaryota > Metazoa > Chordata > Chondrichthyes > Orectolobiformes > Hemiscylliidae > Hemiscyllium > Hemiscyllium ocellatum. The sequence continues at coordinate 17,451 of NW_026868476.1, read as the reverse complement.
CAAACTGAGATGTAAAGAAATATCATCTTTCAGAAGGTAGTGAATGGCTGGAATTTCCTAACCCCGAGAGTTGTGGAGGTTGGCTCACTGATTGTATTTACAGATGGGTGTACTTATTTGTGACATTTCAGCGAGTCGAGGGATGCAATGGGTTAGCAGGAAAGTGGAGTGGAGCCGCGGAGTAGATCAGGCACGTTCGTATTGAATGACAGAGCAGCTTCCAATTACTTAAGTTCTTATTTATGTTTTTGGAAAATAATTGATTATTTTCCTGGAAGTCATGATGTAAAATTTTGCATTCAGACACAGCAGAGGATTTGTCTGAAATGACCTTGTGTGGGTAATGGGGGCAGTACTCAAAGCGAATCTGGGCCTGTAACATGACCTACATCAGGAGCAGAAGTGACTGAGAGGAGAAGCCTGAAAAGAGGGATTGGGGGAGGGAGGTCACTGCCTGACCTAGCCTGGATTTTCCAATACATTTGCCAAACTACACCAAAACCATCGGAGTGGCCTCAATCTGCTCCTGCACAGCAGGACCGAAGGGCTGAATGGAACATCAGAACATAGGGCTAATGGACACGTCTGGGCCATTCGGCACTTTGACATTATTCCACCAGTCAATAAGGTCATGGTTCATCTCATTGTGTTCCCAGCTGCACTTTTCTCTGATTTCACAATGATCCCTGCTTCAACTGTCTATGGGAAATCAGACAAAGTCAGCCTCGATATAATATAAAGATTCAGCCCTCCAAATCATCTGGGTGAAAGAATTCCCACTTGAACAAATTCCCACTTTGTGAATTTCTCCTCAATCCGGTTCTGACTGAGGTTGGAGGGTGTCACTGTTTCCTTTTGTAGTCCCGCTCCTCCACTGCTCACAACAAATTTTAAATGTAACCAGGTTGGCGATATGGCCAATGGTAAAGGTCTAAAACTGGGTCAGGTTCAGTTATCAGAACAAGTCAGTTGGACTTCTTCAGTCAGCTACAACTAATTAACAGAATCAACTGAGGAGTATGATGGATATGTAGTTCTCACTACGGCCGCTCATCACCATGGAGCTGGGTTCAATTCCAACCTCAGGTGAGTTTGAACATTCTGCACGTATCTGTGTGGGTTCATTCCCAATGTTCCAGTTTCCTCCCAGAGTACAGAGATGTGCAGCTTAGAGTGGATTGACCATGCTCGATGTCCCTTTGTTGAGAGAGCGTCCCCTTCATGGTAACCCCTGTCAGTGTGAGGAATTGAACCTGCGCTGTTGGCCTCCCTCTGTATCACAAACCAGCCGCCCAGCCAACTGAGTGGGAGACAGTGTACCTCTTACAGACAGCAACAGAGGCAAAGGGCAAGCGAAACTTTCATAACAAGGAAAATGGTACAATTCAGATAACAGTCAAGATAACAGCGGAGGATAAAAAGGTTCTCTGCTCAAAATTGTATTTCATAACAGGACAAGTGTTTAGAAGCAGTGTTTGGCTGAATACAATAAAGTGAGACAAAGTGAAATAGCCAGAATTACTAATTGTGATTGGATATAAAATAAGTGCATATTTTTGCAGGAATCCAGGGGGTTGAATGACAGGAACTTCCTGTACGTGAAAATGGGAATTCTTTGGAACACTATCTGGAATTTTCCACACTCAAAGTGTGTGTGTGTGTGTGTGTGTGTGTGAGAGAGAGAGAGAGAGAGAGAGAGAGACAGAGCAGATACTGCACAGAACTGGGTGGGGAGCTCAGACCATGCTCGGTGCGGCTGGTGATGAGGCCTCCACTGGGAAGAGAATGGACCACCCCAAACTAGCCCATCCACTAGGACCTCTCTGCTCCTGTTGAAAAATCGTGGTGATAGTTCCCCTAATCTAATGCTCGGGGTCAACTATGCAGGGTGGCTTCAAACTGTGGAAGTTCATCAGTGTGCCCAATGGCCTTTGAAAGATGATACCCGTGTCAGTGATCATAGAATTGCCAGGGACATCAGTGCGATGATGAGTCACTCCAGCCATGTTGGGTTGTAGAATTGGGGTGGCATTGAATGCGAGGAACACAATGAGATTGAGTGGGTAGTTAATGAGCTGAGTTTGATAAGATAGCACCATGAAACTAGTCCAGTCTGGTACAGACAATCCCGCTGTCACACTCAATAAAAATGTCACTGAGACAAACTATTTTTAGATTCAGCCCAATGAGTCGAAGTCTCTGCTGACCCTTCACTCAGTTACAAAGTTGCAAAACAAATGTTCACCTAAAACTCTCCCTCATCTTTATTGACGTCACTATCCCCTTCACCTATCATTCCCAGGAATACTGGCTCATGTTGCAGGATGCTGTCGAAATGTCTTCATTTCAGCATTCTGAAACCTGTGATCATACATGAAATTGTCTCTCAATCTCTCTTTCGCTTTTTTTTTACCCAAAATCCTTTTGATTGTTGGTAGTTAAACTGATTTCCCCGCCATCTCTCTCTGGCAGGAACTAAGGAATACGGGCTAGGCAATAAGGACTCTGTATCAGAGTGATCATGTAACTAGACGGGTAATTCAGAGGCACGGGCTGTGACTCCAAGACAGTGTTTAAAATCCTACCACAGCCGATGACAGTGCTTAAATTCGAATGACAAAAATTGGAATGAAACCTAATTTCACTCATGGAAACCAGAAACCGTTAAGATTTATTTTCATTATTTCACTGATAGTCTTTGCTAAATAAACTTAACATTATTACCCAGTCTGAACTCAGTATGACTTCAGACCCACAACAACATTGTGGGTTCCATTTTGTCTTGACAAATGGCCGTGTAGTCAAGGACAATTAGTGATGGACAACAAATGCTGCCCTTGCCCGTGATGCTGGCATCCCGAGAAACAACAGCATTAAAGGTGAAACAAAGCAAGGAACGGTGAGTGTTAGAGATCGAAGATAAAATTCTCCAGCGTCTGAAAGTATTGGAGAATCTATCAGGTCTGGCAGCCTCTATCAGGAGAAATGCAGATAACGGTTTGAGCCCACAACTGAAAGCAAATTGGGCAATAGTATTATTTATCCGGTATCATGGATGGTTGGGTTGGAGAAAGAGGTGGAGGCGAGGTTTAAACTGAATGGATGGAGAAATGGCCAGAAAAAGAGAGGAAAAGAAATAAAAAGTGAGCAAAGGGATTGCTGATGATGAACTGAAAGTAAAACAAAATGGCAAGATATTCTCACATTTCCCCGTTTTCCCATATTCCTGAATATCGCGTCCATTTAGATTTGTCCCTGTTTAAAGTGAGTTTGTTTTCCTCTATCTCTCTTCTCTGAGTGTGATGATCAAATCCATTAGCAATACTGGTGCTGCCCTTGTAGTTGCTGACATATAGAGAAAGGTAACGTTACATTGTCAACTGCTTCTTTGGAGAGAGAAACTGTTAGTGTGGAAGTGTGCAGAGATGCAACGGCTTTCTCAGCAAGGAAGAGAAACTCAGGAGTAGAAATAGTTTTCAATACTGAGTGCATGCACATTCCGTGTGGGGAATTGGCTTGTTCCTGTCATTGAAAAATCAGTGGAGTTTCTGTGGATGCTTATCTCGGGTTTGCATTGTCAGCTGCTGGGTCTGGTGACCCCACTCTATACGCTGCATTTACAAAGTGTCTGGGTCCGTGGTAAACAAATGGAGATGGGGCTCCACAGAAGGGAAGCTCTATCAATAGGGTGGTGCAGGACAGTGCACTATCTTTCCTGGGATTTCCCGGGACATTTGTCTAAGCTGGAATATGTGTCAGGTATGAAACCAGTCTGCTCCTTCAGAATACTGTGTAGCCTCACACCAGTGACAGGACAGTGCTGATGCTCACCACGAATTCAACTGAATTAATTCTGGAACATTCCAGGCAGGAATGAATAACATATCCATCACCACCGGTGTGTAGTCCTCCGATATATTCGCTGGCTGACAGAATCCATCTCTTGTGTCCATCTCCCTAGGAAGATACAGTAAGAAACTTCCAGAAATACAAGGGTACAGAGTGACTGGTGAAAATGAGGAACAGCAAGAATTTAGAATGAATAAGAGGTATGTCTTTCAAAATCTCATTGAATTTTAGGTTGGCATTATGCTGTATCTGATGAGCTACATCCCTGAGTATTGAGGAGGTGGAAGTAGAGCTAGTGAAAGAGTTCCTGATCATTCTTCGAAGTTGGTTAGATTCTGGAAAGGATCCTCCACACTGGAAAGCAACTATTGTAAACCTAGTTAACGATCACACAACACCAGGTTATAGTCCAACAGATTTAATTGGAAGCACACTAGCTTTCGGAGCGTCGCTCCTTCATCAGGTGACAGTGGAGGGCTCGATCGTAACACAGAATGAACAGCAAAAATTTACAGTATGATGTTACTGAAATTATACATTGAAAAACTGATTTTCTGTTTAACCTTTCATCTGTTAGTATACAGTGATAGTTTCAATTCATTCATGTGTATATCACAACACCTTTTTTTAAAAGTTGTACTCCCGGATTAGCTGCTAACGATGGTGATAACTCGACAATATGTTGAAGCAACACATGTTGGCCCCCTGTGTTCTCTGTCTATGCCTTTGCATTCTCATCTAAAACGTGTGATAGCTGAGTTTTATATAAATTCGTGCAGTTTTTAAGCTCAGAGTTCTACATGAATGCATGCAGTTTTTGAGCAATGTCAAATGTAACCCTACAACACCTTCAACATATTGTCTCGCTATCACCGTTGTTAACAGCTAACCTGAGAATGCTACTTTAAAAAAAGGTTTAATGATTTACGCATGAAAAAAGTGAAACTTTCACTGTATTATAATAGATAAAAGGATTAACAGAGAATCAATTTTCCAATGTATAATTTCAGTTACATCACACTGTAAATTTTTGCTATAAGTTCTGTTTTACAATCGAGCCCTCCACTATCACCTGATGAAGGAGCGTCACTCCGAAAGCTAGTGTGCTTCCAATTAAACCTGTTGGACTATAACTTGGTGTTGTATGATTTTTAACTTTATACACCCCAGTCCAACACCGGTATCTCCAAATCATTGTAAACCAAAATATTTAAAACAGGACAGAGAGACCAAGCAGCAAACTAAGCAGTGCTAGCTTGATGTAAGCTGTGAGAAAAACATTGGAACATTTTGTGAGGAATGTGACAACAAGATACTTGGAAAATAATGACATGCTTTGGTGGATTCAATCTAGAAGGGGAAATGATCTTGATCTTTGATGAACCTGCTGGATTTTGTGGAGGTTGTCCGTTGTGATATCGACATTTGTGAACCAGTGGGGATGAAGTATTTGAATCTGAATAGGGGTGAGTGGGGCATGTTAGAGTCCATGGGTAGGTAGGTGTGGAATACACCGAATGTAGTAAAAGTTGGATAATCGAGAGAATGAAGAGAGTAGTATAATTATCTGGAGTGAAGGCTTTGGGTTATCAGAAGGATCAGTGTTTGGGCAATAGCTCTTCACAAGAAATAAAATATTTCAGATATGAACAACAAATATCACAATTCACATTTATGTTCATTAAATAGTGAGAGGTTGGGAAGTGCGGTTGTTGAAACAGACCTGGATGTGCTTGGTCATAAATCATAAACAGAATGTTTACGTAGCAGGAAATAAATGATATGTGGCTCTTCATGCAAAATGATTAAAGTATTGGAGTAAATGTACCTTTCCCAATGATAGTGTTTTGTTGAGATACTGTGAGGTGTATTGTGTACAGCTTTATAAATAATGATCTTATCAGCGATTCAGTCCAAAGGGGTATCACCAGACTAAATCCTGGCCTGATGCTACCATGAGGAGAAATTCAGAAACTTGTGCTTAATAAAGTGTGTTAAGGTGGTTATGAGTTTATATTTTAAAAAATGCTGAAGCACATTGAGAGTTGAAGATACAAAATTGCCTTATTAGTTTAATTAAAGGAATGCCCAGGCAAATTCACATTTCCTACGTATTGGAGTGCACACATATCCACTGTAAACATATTGTCTGGTGCGTGTTCCAGTCGAGGAGAGATCTGCACGGTAACAGCATGCCGATTGTGGATTTTGAGGGTGGTGGTGGTGCGAGGTTCAGCCAGTTACAGTATTGCAAATGGACAACGCAGCAGAATGATCTAGCCTGCAATAAGGAAACATGCATCATTCTCCCTCACTCCTAACTTCACCAAGAGCCATGGGTGATGGGAAATGTGGTCAATAGCCGGCAGTGCCAACATTCAATCCAGTCCAGTAGTTTTTGTGAACTGAAGGAACCATACTGAAAGGGGTTAAATAGAGCTGTTTGTTCAGTGACTGTGATTGATGCCAGTCTCCATGGATCCTAGCTATGTCACTGGATGTTTTCCGGCTCCTATTAGTAAGGGGCCTCTTGCAATGGTTTATGCCATTGTAGCAGCAGATGCATTAACTCCAGCGCTCAAAGGGATCAGCACCTACAGAGACAGAAAAAGGAGATTTCAACATCTGAGAATAGTCTGGAATGATCCATTAATGGATCAGAATCTGAGAACATTAGACTGGAATGCTGCAACAATGGACAGGAGTTTATCCTTGGGTCTTGTCTATTTTTCCGCGTCTTGGCTTCCATTACCATATCGGATATATGGTGCACTGATGATTATCCAGGCGGGTTACTATCCTATCCTCGCTATTGTTGGTGTTCCTGGTAAGTTTCTTCATCTCTATCCATTTATTAATCTCTTCAACCATGGTGAACTTCGTTACTCTTTCTGTTATCTATATTTGACAAAGACAGAATCTATTGTCTTCAGTTTCAAATGCAAATTCGATTAATTACCCACAAATTTCAGAACCGCCCACACACCGACCCTCACAAACATCTGAGAACGAGAATGTTCACAATCCCGAATTTAAATAAATAAAATTCATTTATGTCTCAGTATTCTGTCCATCACAAAACCTATCCACTGCCAGCTCGATTATATGCCCAGTCACCATCTTGACTTCAATGCTGACGCTTAATAAATCATGATCTATACTTTGGTAAAATTCAGACATTATGGTTACACCTCTCCTTTAAGCACTCTTTCAGTTGCAAATATTTCGATCACAACTATGTTCCTGTCTCTAAAATAACTTAATGACAGGAACACTCTCTCAGAGCAGTAATGTCGGAAGAAATGTAATTCAGATGCACAGGTTATTACACAGAAATGTACTATTCCACATCCTACCACAGACAATGTCAGACAGTAAATACACAAGACAGGAATTGGAAATAAAAGCAAGTTTTACGAATAACAATCATAACATCTCCAGCATTTTGTCTATACATTTATCGATTTCACTGATGTCCTTTGGTGAATAGATCTTGCGTTACTATCTGGTCTGGCTTAAGATTGATGTGAGACCCACAGCAATGTGCTTGGTTCTGTACTGCCTGAAAGATTGACCTCGCAGTAAATGACATTTGGTTAGGTCAAAAAATGCTGCCCCTGTCAGTGATGCAGACATTCCAAGTAATAACAAAATTAAAGGTTAGATAAAGCAAAGAATCGTACAACAGATCAGAAACAATAAATAACGAGAAAGTGCCAGACAAACTGAGCAGATTTGGCAGCCCCCTCGGTTCGAAAGAAAAATAGAATTGGCAATTCGATTCTAATGACCATACATCAGAACTGAACACAGTTGGGAAATAATGTGTTTGATGTTGGTGACACCGACATCTATTATGAAAGGGAGAATGACTGAGTTGAATAGATGGAAAAAGAGAGAGATAGAGAGAACGAAGCAAACAAACAGATTGCTGATGCTCAGCTGGGATGTAAATAAAACATGAAATTAAATCTTACTTATGTTTCTCCTGTTCCCATATTACTGATAATCATGACCATGTAAGGTATATGTCCCTGTTTAACGTTATTTATGTCTGTGTTCTCTCTTCCCTGAGTGTGATCATCATCTTTTATGTATTAATGGGATGCTGGACCTGTATTTAATTCCCTTCCCTCATTGTACTTGAGAAGGTGTTGGTGTTGGCCTTCCTGACCCACTGCAGTCAGTGGGCTGTAAGTAGTCAGTGCTGAGGTCCATGCGGTTTCATCTCTTTGAGGCTTTGAAGTGAGTGATATAACTGAGTGTCTGGCTTGGCCATTTCAAACAGCAACTGAGAGTTAACCACATTGCTGTGGGTCTGGAGTTACATGTAAGCCCGACCAGCTGAAGAAGGTAGATTTCCTTTCCTGAAGGGCATGAGGGTGCTCGGTAGGACAATCGACAATGGTTTCATTGTTTCATTTGATTCTTAATTCCTGATATTTCATTGAATTCAATTTCCAACATTTGCCGTTGTGGGATTTAGTTCCGGTGTCTGGGTCATTATATGATCCCTAGTTTCATACTCAGAGATAACACAGTGGGATCATCGCCTCCTCAGTATCTCCAATCAACTCCAATGGCAACAGTGATGTTGTTGTTGGTGTGACTTTGCTTCATAAGGCAAATAAATGATTGGCAAAAAATGCCATCCTTCTCATTGTGTATTTATGAGAAGGCGAGATGATGGGAAATGCTCTTGGTGAAAAGGAGCTGGATGTCCTTGACCATGGGGCACTAACAGAATCCCTACAGAGCAGTCGGGTACTGGCAGGTGGGACTAGATTGGGTTGGGTTATCTGGTCGGCATGGACGGGTCGGTCCGAAGGATCTGTTTCCATGTTCTGCATCTCTATAACTCTATGACTCAGCAAGTAATCAGCACAATAATGAGTAGTATCGTTCATTACAAAATGATTAAAGTATACGAGTGAAGACACCGTCCTGCAGTTGTGGAGTGTACTTGAGACAGTATTTTCTTTTATTTATAATCAATGATCTCCTAGCTACAGAGAGACGGTGTAATGGAGTTTCACAAGACAATTTCCTGCAGTGATGGTACCATGAGGAGAGTGTGAAGGAAATGAGTGTTTATTTTTTAACACTACAAAAAGAATAACATGCGATTGCATTAACACTGGAGTGTTATCAATCAACACTCATTATTTCCAAAAGAAAACAAGGATAGCAATAGATATAACATGTTTTCCATGATACGTGTCTTCACATTTGGGCAAATTTATAGATAGGAAAGGTTTAGAATGATATGGACTTAGCGCAGGGAAATAGGATTAGCATGGATGGACATTTTGATCAGCATGAACCATTTTGTGCTAATGGCCTGTCTCCGTGCTATAGGATTCTATGACTCTATGATAGTTTACAGAGCTCTATGGAGCCCCCATGTTGGTTGAGAGAGAGAGCTCCAGGTTCTGAATGAACTCTCACCGTCTGGATGTACAGTTGGTCTGTGACCCTGCATTGAACATCATGTTGTTGACAAATCTGTCATTAGCCACACTCTGATAGTATGAACCATTCCCACCAGCTTCTGACCTCCATACAGAACACTAGCCTGTCTTCTCTGTCACAAATCAATCCTTCTTTTTTGCTAAAAATTGTTCATTGGCTCAAGTAGCCACTCTCCTTGATGTTTTTCAGAGGGTCAATAAAACGGGGCCAGGCTACGATCAGTCTGGTTTGGTACAGACAAGAAAGGGATTTTCAGAGGCCTTCTATTTATATGTAATCAGATGAACTACAGGCCAAAGTGGTCGTGCTTTCGAAGTGACCTGTATAATGAACGGGGAGTGGTCAGCCCTTTTGGCTGAGATAGCTGAGTTGAGCTGAGCTGAGCAGTTTTCATTTGAGTCTTGAACTGGGAAGTTCAACTGGGAGCTGTGTGGAAACTCTCTCTCTTTTCTGCCCTTCAGCTTCAATCTGGAAGCATGCGCTCCATTGTAACGTTTTTACAAGGGTGTTTGATTATTGGGACTATTGTGTGTATTTGGAATAGCACAATTAAGTCTAGCTGGATTGGTTGAATTCTGTACGGGTTCTTTATTCTGTTCTTTGTATTTCATTGTGTAATTTTGTGAATAACGTTTTTGTCTGATTTAAAATCTAGTAGTCACCCTAGCTAAATTACTCCGGATAATTTTCTTTGTATAATTACCAAAACAAACTGCAAAGTTCTGCTCTGGGCTGCTTGCTTAAAAATGTTTTGAGTAGGCTAGCCTCATCCATAACAGACTGGGGGCTCATTGCTGGATTTTTAGCAGCGAATGGGTGGTGCTAGTGTGTTTAGTTCAGGTATTCGTTTGAATAGAATGACAAAGCTTCGAATTGTAATGGCGATTTCATTCGCCAAAAGTTTCCTGGTTGTGCACGCAGTGACTTTGGATATTTTACGAAAGATGACTAATTTCCAAGAATTAGCAGAGAAGCTGGAATTGGAACTGACCACTTCTGTGAGGAAAGGAGAGGTAATTACAGCAGTAGCTCGTCAATTAAACATTCTGGAGAAATCATCAGAATCTATAGAGATGGCAAGAATTCAGTTGCAAATGAAGCATCTTGAGTTAGCGGCGAGACGTAAGGAAAGGGCAGCCAAAAGGAAACACTTGACTTTCGATAAAATGCAGAAGAGGGGGAAAAGAGAGAGCAACAGAACAGAGAGTAAAAAGAAAGAATGACAAAAGAGAAAGCAGCAGGGGAGAGAGAAAGGGAGAGCATTTGAATAGCAAAAACTGACACTTAAAAAGGGAAGTCAGTGTAAAAGGCTGGAGATAACGGTTGAGAGTCGGCTTAGTAAGGAAGAGAGTGAGGATTAGCAAGGCCCTGGTAGTCAGAAGCCTAGTGAGAATTTGTTTGTGTATGTTCAGACATTGCCTCAATTTGATGAGAAAAATATGATGCCCTTTTCATCTCATTTGAAACGTTAGCTAAACAAATGCAGTGGCCAGAGGCAATGTGGGTTTTGTTGATCCAAACGAAACTTGTAGGTAGGACTGGTGAGGTATTCACATCCTTATCAGAGGAGGTATCTAGGGAGTATGAGAAGGTTAAAAAAAATCTCTGCACAGGTAACCTTTCAGGAATCTAATGAGAATCCTGGTCAAACCTACACTGAGTTTGTAAGGATCAAACAGACTAATTTCGATCGTTGGATAAGAGCTTTAAAATTCAGGCCAGCCAAGCTATAATGCCCCTAGAGAGGTTAGTATTTGGAGGATTTCAAAAATTCACTACCTGAAATAGTGCACACTCAGGTGGAAGAGCAGAGAGTGTAAGCAGCAAGGCTAGCTGCTGAAATGGCTGATGATTATGAACTGGTCCATAAACTTGGTTTGCTTTCCAGAACCAGTTCTGGTCTCTGAGGGACAGAAATTGGAGCAAAGAGATATCCTCGTGCGAAGGGAAAGGTAGATCACAGTGTAGAACGTAAGGATAATTTACCATGGTAATAAAAAAAACCTTGAGGGGGACAAAGAAGATAAAATACTATGGTGTTTTCATTGTAATAAAGTGGGCCACACAAAATCACAGTGTTGGTGGGCTGGGAGAACACCAGATGAAGAATAACCAGACAAACCTGGACGTTTCGTTGAACTAGTAACAAAAAGAGTAGGGGGAGTTAGGCAACTGCCTCAGAGTGTACAAGATGATCAGTGGACGTGCTAAATCAGCGTTAAAAAAATCTATATGTAAGGGTAAAGTTTATTCACATAGGCCAGGAATAATTGGTAAGGAGGATCCAATATTAATTGACACAGGATATTTTCAGTCTGTAATGCTGAGGGGTGAGGCTTTATGCACTCTTGAGAGACTATTGCCAGACAATGTGCTGGGAACATGCAAAAAGTGCTCAGTTATGTAAAGTGAGGTGATGGAGTCCAGAGAAGAGTGTAGAATGTGTGGTAGGTGTACTGGACCCCTAACTCTCAACTCCAGGAATAAAATTTGTCCTTGCAAATAAAGTAGCAGATTCACCGGTAGGCGTGCTGCCTACTCTAGTTGAAAAACCAGTGGAGATGCAGTCAACTGAAGACCTGGAGAATGTTTATCCAGGAATTATCCCTGATTGCGTGATCAGAAGATCACAAATGCACAGGTTGAAGCAGGATAAAGGCACAGATAAATGCAACAGGGAAGGAGCAAGTATGGAAACATGAAAGTATTTTTAGCTCTGCTAAGGTGATTAAATTACAGCAGAATGATAAGGAGTTACAAAAGTCATATCTAAAACCATTTAGCAAGATAGAGAATGAATGTATTCCTGTATGTTATTACTTAACAAATGATGTCTTAATGCGGATATGGAGATCAGCGCACATTGAAGCAGATCAGGCATGGACAGAAATTCTTCAAATTATTTTTCCTGTTGGGTATAGAAAGGAGGTACTGTGCGTGGCACAAGAGCTACCATTTGGAGATCATTTCGGGGTGAGGATATTACAGGCTGGAATTCAAAGATATTTTCACTGGCCTGGACTACACAAAGATGTCGTTGAATTTTGCCAGACGTCTCAAACATGTCACGCAGGCAGTAATAAAACCTGCAACTTTAATACCTATTCCAGCATTTGAGGAACCTTTTACAAGTGTCTTGATAGATTGTGTAGGTCCCCTATCGCGAACAAAAAGTGAGAATAACTATTTATTGATAATAATGTATGTGTCAACTAGATTTCCAGGGCCAGACCTATTATGCAGCATCACAGCTAAAAGAGTTGTAGAAAAAATGCGTTTTTTTTTACGAGGTACGGACTACCAATAGAGCTCCAGACAGATCAAACCTCACATCCGAATTATTCAAGGATATGATGGATAACTTGGTAATAAAGCAATTCAAATCTACTGCGTACTATTCGGAATCACAGGGAGTATGAGAGAGATGGCATCAGACACTGAAGACCATGTTGAGGTTTTATGGTCGGGATTATCCAGATGATTGTGATAAGGAAATTCTTTTTGAACTATTTGTGATCACAGATGGACAGAATGAATTGACCAAATTCAGTCTATTTAAATTAATTTGTGGGCATAAAGTAAAAGGACAATTAACGAAGAAATTAATAAGTCAGAATTCAGACACCACCCATTTGGATGATGTGTCAAATTTTAGTGAACAATTAAATAGACTTGGAGAATTGGGTAGACAACACTTAAAAGTATTGCAGCATACAATGAAACAGGAAATGGATCAGAAATCATAAATTGGCAATTTTGCAATTGGGAGTAAAGTATTGGTATTACTTCCAGTAACAGTTGAGACTTGAAAAGCAAGTTTTAATGTACCTTATCAAATTGGGAAGAAATTGACTGACGTGAAATCTTCGATACGGGCTACAGACAGGAAGAAATCTCACAGAGTGTGTCATGTGAATATCCTCAAAAGGTATTTTGATAGGGAAGGAAAGCAAGAGGAGAAGTTATTAACGATGACAGCACAGCAGGAAGAACCAAGTTCAGAGGATTCTGATTTGGACATTCCACAAATCAAATTGAACAATGAGAAAGTTGTCAAAGTTGTGCTAACTTATTGAGTTACCTTCCACAAGAAAAGCAAAGCGACCTGAAAGAGTTATTACTATCTTGTGGAGAGATATGCGGAAATAAACTAAGAAGTACGAACATAATTGTGCGTGATTTGGATACAGGAGATGCTGTTCTGATTAAGCAACATCCTTTTAGGCATGAACCTCCAAAATTGGCACAGGTACACAAGGAGTAGAGCGCATGCTCAAGATGGCATAATTGATGGGAGTTACAGTGACTGGACCTCACGTATAGTCATGGTACCAAAGCCAGATGGCCCCCAACGGTCATGTGTGGACTATCACAATGTCAACGCCGTTACAAAGACTGATGTATATCCAATTCCAGGTTTGGAGAACTGTGTCGAAAAAGTGGGAGAAGCTACTTACATTTCTAAGTTGGACTTGCTCAGAGGCTACTGGCAGGGACCTCTGTCAGAGAGAGCAAATGCAATTTTGGCTTTTATAACGCCAAATGGACTATATCAGTTCAAAATCGTGGCATTTGGTATGAGAAACGATCCAGCCACATTTCAGAGGCTGATAATAGGTCATTGCCAGATTACCCAATTATGTGGTTTTTAGTCAGTCATGAAAGGAATATTTACAGCATTTATCAGACTTGTTTGATTGACTTCAGAGGGCAAGCTTGGTGGTAAACCTAGCTAAAAGGGAATTTGAGAAAGCCCAAGTCACGTTCCTGGGTCTCGCTACTGGACATGGACCAATGGCCCCATGGGATACAAAACAAAAGTGGTCATGCTTTATAAGTGACCAGTATAATGAACGGAGAGTGGTGAGCTCTTTTCGCTGAACCAGCTGAACTGAGCAGTTTTCAGTTGAGTCTTCAACTGGGAAGTTCAACTGTGAGCCGTGTGGAACCTCTCTCTCTCTCTTCTGACCTTCAACTTCAACCTGGAAGTTTGTGTTGCATTTATACTGGTGTTTAGTGGGAGCTTATTGGGACAGTTGTATATATTCGGAATAACATAATTATGTCTAGCTGAATAGGTTGAATTCTGTCGTGATTCTTTATTCTGTTCTTTATGCTTCATTGTGTAAGTTTTGGTCTGTTTTAAAACCTCGTAGTCAACCTAGCTAAATTACTCTGGGTAATTTTCATTGTACACTTACCGAAACAAATTGCAAAGGTATGCGCTGGGCTGCCTGCTTAAAAGTGTTTTGAATATTCTAGCCTAGTTCATAACATCTCGGAGATGAAAGATGCCTCCTTGGGACTTGGCACAAGCCAATCACTTTCCCTCCTCATGATCAGTAAAGTACGTTAATATAACACGTGTGTACCATTAGCAATGGAGCCAGGAGGAACAACATGGAGCAGCCTGTCTCTGCAATCTATGCCTCATTGGTTTGTCGTGTTGCAGCAACAGTGACATCCTCCTATTTAAGTGTAACAGATTAGACGGGCTGAATGGCCTCTTCTGTTTATGTGCCAGTGTCTCGAGGAACTGAATGTCTTCATCCTGGCCCGAGGGCAGAGGTTCAAGGACTTCAGTCGGAAACCCATGGTTCCTGCCTACCAGCGTGTTGTGCTGACTAGACTCTATCTTCCTGAGTTATAGGAGACAAACAGAAGGCTGGAAGAACACAACAAGCAAGGCAGCATCAAGAGCTAGGAACGAAAACATTTCAGATGTAACCGTTCTTCAGAACTGGGTTGAGGGGTAGGGGGAGCTTCAGATAAAGAGGGAAGGGAGTGGTTGGGGTGGGGAGATCAGGGGGGTGGTGAGTTACGGCTATGTGGACACAAGTGGTGGGTGCAACATGGTTGGGTAATGGGAGGGATGAATTCGGTTGGGAGCTGAAAGGTCGGGTCGTTAGGTGGAATGGAAGACTTCCCAGTCAATTCGTATTTCAATTCTCTTTCCCAATCCGTTTCCAACATGGCCATCCTTGGCCTCCTCCATTGCCACAAGAACCAAAACATAATTTGAAGGAACAAGATCTCATCTGTCACCTGTGCAGCCTCCCCCGGAGACTCAACATTGAATTCTCCAATTTCAAATAACCTCCCTTCCAATCTCCCGACTCCCTTCCCTTGCCCTCCTCTCCCTTCCATTCCTCTGAGCAACCTTTTGTCCAACTGGATTCAACCCTCCCATAAACATCTCGCTGATACCCTTTATCTGTGTTCACTTATCCACACCTCGCCCCTCTGCCTCCTCCTTCCTCACCCGCACTTTATCTATATAACCCCTTACTCCCATCCACAGTCCTGATGAAGGGTTATATCCAAGGCGTTCACTTCTCAAAGTCTTGATGCTGCCTTGCTTATTCTGTTCTTCCAGCTTCCTGCCTGTGTAATTTGAATTCCAACTCCTGCTTTTATTTTAAATTGTCTTCTTGTGTAACAAATAGGAGTGAGTGAACGCATTGCATCTGTTGTTATCCAACAGATCAGATGGGCTGAATGGCTTTCTTATATTACTGTGAAACCAGCTAGAATTGCTGAAGGGGTTCCTCTTTATTTTAATCGTGGGAATGTTTAGTGTCCAGCAGTGCTTTTGATTCATGTTACCTTTACATTAAATGTTTTTTAGATTTGATACTTTAGTACTTTAGGAGGTGACTCATTGTTCTGACATTGTACAATCTTCACAGAACATCCCCACCTCTGATCGTATGACAGAGAGAAATACATTGATGAAGCAGCTGAAGATGTTTTTGCCGAAGAAGCTACCCTGAAGATTGCCCACAGGGATATCCAGGGACTGGGAGGATTGATGTCCACCAGCCCCATTGTGCTCTAAATGATTCAACCAGTGGGGAGTTTACAACTGATTCCCATCAAGTTCAATTTTGTTCAGTCTCCTTGACATCTTGCTCAATCAAATACTGCCATGATATCAGGGCCAGTCACTTTACGCTGTGTTCATACCTTCTATCCATTTCAATAGGCCAAGGCATATGTTTGGGGAGGTTTGCTTCTCTCAGAGGGAAATGACGATTGGGGACCAGACAGTTAGGGGAGGCCAAATCACTGAAATGTTGGGGGGTGCGAGTTTGTGTCAGTGGAGTTTGACCCGACAGAGAGTCGATGGCTACAAAGAATTGGGCATAAAGGAGAAATTGTGGCCAAGTGCAGATCAGCCCTGACTTGCTGAATGGAAGGGCAGGTCTGAGGGGCTATGTAGCCTGGTTTTATTCCAGTATACCCCATAGTTCAGTCACTTTGCGGCCTCTTCCATTTCCTCTGTGACTGACTTCAAGTAGATGAATAGACTGATCCTGTTGCTGTGTAACTGGATACTGGTGCTGCATGATCTGGTTACAGTTTTATAGGCCGAGGGGTTTATTGCCTCCTCCTGTAATTGTATATCAGGCTCCAGGGCTGAAAAACCTCATTCTGTTCTGGTGTAAATGAAATCCATATTGACTAAATCTACCGCCCTTGGAGAAAGTGAGCACAGCAGATGTTGGAGATCAGTGTCGAAAAGTGTTGCACTAAAAAAAAACACGGCAGGTCAGGCAGCATCAGAGGAACAGGAGAATCGATGTTTTGGACGTTCCTGATGAAGGGCTTATGTCTGAAACATAGATTCTCCTGCCCCTCGAATGCAGCGTTTTTCCAACACCACATGTTTCGACGTCTACTGCCCCACGCATGTCAATCTTCCTAGTCACATCATCTAATTACTTTAAAAAAAATTGTCAAGCACTAACTTCCTCGCACAAAGCCACACTTACTATTCTTAGTCAAAGCCTGTCTTTCTAAATGCATGTACATCTTATCCCTCAGAACCTTCTCAAGTAACTTACCTACCACGGATGTTAAACCTACTGGTCTGTAGTTCCAAAACTTTTTGTTGTTCAGTTCTTCTTGAAAAGGGCACCTATTTGCTACCTCCAGTCTTCCGGGACGTGCCCTGTGGTTAATGATGATCAACATTAGAAGCCAGGGTCCCCGCAAATTCTTCTGGGCCCCTTGAGGGGTGCTTCTTGAGATATCGGGTAAAGGACCATGAGATTTATCCACTTTCAACATTCTAGTACTTCCAAAATCTCCTCTACTATGATATGGATCGTCCCTTAGATATCACCA
>NW_026868475.1:7500-42262 GCF_020745735.1 Hemiscyllium ocellatum | reverse complement strand
CAATTTAGCACGGCCAATCCCACCCTAACCTGCACATCCTGGGCACTACGGGGACAAGTTAGCACGGCCAATCCCACCCTAACCTGCACATCCCTGGGCACTACGGGACAATTTAGCACGGCCAATCCCACCCTAACCTGCACATCCCTGGGCACTACGGGACAATTTAGCACGGCCAATCCCACCCTAACCTGCACATCCCTGGGCACTACGGGGACAATTTAGCACGGCCAATCCCACCCTAACCTGCACATCCCTGGCACTACGGGACAATTTAGCACGGCCAATCCCACCCTGACCTGCACATCCCTGGGCACTACGGGACAATTTAGCACGGCCAATCCCACCCTAACCTGCACATCCCTGGGCACTACGGGACAATTTAGCACGGCCAATCCCACCCTAACCTGTACATCCCTGGGCACTACGGGACAATTTAGCACGGCCAATCCCACCCTAACCTGCACATCCCTGGGCACTACGGGACAATTTAGCACGGCAATCCCACCCTAACCTGCACATCCCTGGGCACTACGGGACAATTTAGCACGGCCAATCCCACCCTAACCTGCACATCCCTGGGCACTACGGGACAATTTAGCACGGTCAATCCACCCTAACCTGCACATCCCTGGGCACTACAGGGACAATTTAGCACGGCCAATCCCACCCTAACCTGCACATCCCTGGGCACTACGGGACAATTTAGCACGGCCAATCCCACCCTAACCTGCACATCCCTGGGCACTACGGGACAATTTAGCACGGCCAATCCCACCCTAACCTGCACATCCCTGGGCACTACGGGACAATTTAGCACGGCCAATCCCACCCTAACCTGCACATCCCTGGGCACTACGGGACAATTTAGCACGGCCAATCCCACCCTAACCTGCACATCCCTGGGCACTACGGGACAATTTAGCACGGCCAATCCCACCCTAACCTGTACATCCCTGGGCACTACGGACAATTTAGCACGGCCAATCCCACCCTAACCTGCACATCCCTGGGCACTACGGGACAATTTAGCACGGCCAATCCCACCCTAACCTGCACATCCCTGGGCACTACGGGACAATTTAGCACGGCCAATCCCACCCTAACCTGCACATCCCTGGGCACTACGGGACAATTTAGCACGGCCAATCCCACCCTAACCTGCACATCCCTGGGCACTACAGGGACAATTTAGCACGGCCAATCCACCCTAACCTGCACATCCCTGGGCACTACGGGACAATTTAGCACGGCAATCCACCCTAACCTGCACATCCCTGGGCACTACGGGACAATTTAGCACGGCCATCCACCCTAACCTGCACATCCCTGGGCACTACGGGACAATTTAGCACGGCAATCCACCCTAACCTGCACATCCCTGGGCACTACGGGGACAATTTAGCACGGCCAATCCCACCCTAACCTGCACATCCCTGGGCACTATGGGACAATTTAGCACGGCCAATCCCACCCTAACCTGCACATCCCTGGGCACTACGGGACAATTTAGCACGGCCAATCCACCCTAACCTGCACATCCCTGGGCACTACGGGGACAATTTAGCACGGCCAATCCACCCTAACCTGCACATCCCTGGGCACTACGGGACAATTTAGCACGGCCAATCCCACCATAACCTGTACATCCCTGGGCACTACAGGACAATTTAGCACGGCCAATCCCACCCTAACCTGCACATCCCTGGCACTACGGGACAATTTAGCACGGCCAATCCCACCATAACCTGTACATCCCTGGGCACTACAGGACAATTTAGCACGGCCAATCCCACCCTAACCTGTACATCCCTGGGCACTACGGGACAATTTAGCACGGCCAATCCCACCCTAACCTGTACATCCCTGGGCACTATGGGGACAATTTAGCACGGCCAATCCACCCTAACCTGCACATCCCTGGCACTATGGGGACAATTTAGCACGGCCAATCCCACCCTAACCTGTACATCCCTGGGCACTACGGGACAATTTAGCACGGCCAATCCCACCCTAACCTGCACATCCCTGGCACTACGGGACAATTTAGCACGGCCAATCCCACCCTAACGTGTACATTGCTGGACAGTATGGGACAATTTTGCACGGCCAATCCCACCCTAACCTGCACATCCCTGGCACTACGGGACAATTTAGCACGGCCAATCCCACCCTAACCTGCACATCCCTGGGCACTACGGGTCAATTTAGCACGGCCAATCCACCCTAACCTGCACATCCCTGGGCACTACGGGACAATTTAGCACGGCCAATCCCACCCTAACCTGCACATCCCTGGGCACTGTGGGACAATTTAGCACGGCCAATCCACCCTAACCTGCACATCCCTGGGCACTACGGGGACAATTTAGCACGGCCAATCCACCCTAACCTGCACATCCCTGGGCACTACGGGACAATTTAGCACGGCCAATCCCACCATAACCTCTACATCCCTGGGCACTACGGGACAATTTAGCACGGCCAAACCCACCCTAACCTGCACATCCCTGGCACTACGGGGACAATTTAGCACGGCCAATCCCACCCTAACCTGCATATCCCTGGGCACTACGGGACAATTTAGCACGGCCAATCCCACCCTAACCTGCACATCCCTGGGTACTACGGGACAATTTAGCACGGCCAATCCACCCTAACCTGTACATCCCTGGGCACTACGGGACAATTTAGCACGGCCAATCCCACCCTAACCTGTACATCCCTGGGCACTACGTGACAATTTAGCACGACCAATCCCACCCTAACCCGCACATCCCTGGTACTACGGGACAATTTAGCACGGCCAATCCCACCCTAACCTGCACATCCCTGGGCACTACGGGACAATTTAGCACGGCCAATCCACCCTAACCTGCACATCCCTAGGCACTACGGGAAAATTTAGCACGACCAATCCCACCCTAACCTGCACATCCCTGGGCACTACGGGACAATTTAGCACGGCCAATCCCACCCTAACCTGCACATCCCTGGGCACTACGGGGACAATTTAGCACGGCCAATCCCACCCTAACCTGTAAATCCCTGGGCACTACGGGACAATTTAGCACGGCCAATCCACCCTAACCTGCACATCCCTGGGCACTACGGGGACAATTTAGCACGGCCAATCCCACCCTAACCTGTACATCCCTGGGCACTACGGGGACAATTTAGCACGACCAATCCCACCCTAACCTGCACATCCCTGGCACTACGGGACAATTTAGCACGGCCAATCCCACCCTAACCTGTACATCCCTGGGCACTACGGGACAATTTAGCACGGCCAATCCCACCCTAACCTGCACATCCCTGGGCACTACGGGACAATTTAGCACGGCCAATCCCACCCTCACCTGCACATCCCTGGGCACTACGGGACAATTTAGCACGGCCAATCCCACCCTAACCTGCACATCCCTGGGCACTACGGGACAATTTAGCACGGCCAATCCCACCCTAACCTGCACATCCCTGGGCACTACGGGACAATTTAGCACGGCCAATCCCACCCTAACCTGCACATCCCTGGGCACTACAGGGACAATTTAGCACGGCAATCCACCCTAACCTGCACATCCCTGGGCACTACAGGGACAATTTAGCACGGCCAATCCACCCTAACCTGCACATCCCTGGGCACTACGGGACAATTTAGCACGGTCAATCCACCCTAACCTGCACATCCCTGGGCACTACGGGACAATTTAGCACGGCCAATCCACCCTAACCTGCACATCCCTGGGCACTACGGGGACACTTTAGCACGGCCAATCCCACCCTAACCTGCACATCCCTGGGCACTACGGGACAATTTAGCACGGCCAATCCCACCCTAACCTGCACATCCCTGGGCACTACAGGGACAATTTAGCACGGCCAATCCCACCCTAACCTGCACATCCCTGGGCACTACGGGACAATTTAGCACGGCCAATCCCTCGTAACCTGTACATCCCTGGGCACTACGGGGACAATTTAGCACGGTCAATCCACCCTAACCTGCACATCCCTGGGCACTACGGGACAATTTAGCACGGCCAATCCCACCCTAACCTGCACATCCCTGGGCACTACGGGACAATTTAGCACGGCCAATCCACCCTAACCTGCACATCCCTGGGCACTACGGGACAATTTAGCACGGCCAATCCACCCTAACCTGCACATCCCTGGCACTACGGGACAATTTAGCACGGCCAATCCCACCCTAACCTGCACATCCCTGGCACTACGGGACAATTTAGCACGGCCAATCCCACCCTAACCTGCACATCCCTGGGCACTACAGGGACAATTTAGCACGGCAATCCACCCTAACCTGCACATCCCTGGGCACTACGGGACAATTTAGCACGGCCAATCCCACCCTAACCTGCACATCCCTGGGCACTACGGGACAATTTAGCACGGCCAATACCACCCTAACCTGCACATCCCTGGGCACTACGGGACAATTTAGCACGGCCAATCCCACCCTAACCTGTACATCCCTGGGCACTATGGGACAATCTAGCACGGCCAATCCCACCCTAACCCGCACATCCCTGGGCACTACAGGACAATTTAGCACGGTCAATCCACCCTAACCTGCACATCCCTGGGCACTACGGGACAATTTAGCACGGCCAATCCACCCTAACCTGCACATCCCTGGGCACTACGGGGACAATTTAGCACGGCCAATCCCACCCTAACCTGCACATCCCTGGGCACTACGGGGACACTTTAGCACGGCCAATCCCACCCTAACCTGCACATCCCTGGGCACTACGGGACAATTTAGCACGACCAATCCCACCCTAACCCGCACATCCCTGGGCACTACGGGACAATTTAGCACGGCCAATCCCACCCAAACCTGCACATCCCTGGGCACTACGGGACAATTTAGCACGGCCAATCCCACCCTAACCTGTACATCCCTGGGCACTACGGGACAATTTAGCACGGCCAATCCCACCCTAACCCGCACATCCCTGGGCACTACGGGACAATTTAGCACGGCCAATCCCACCCTAACCTGCACATCCCTGGGCACTACGGGACAATTTAGCACGGCCAATCCCACCCTAACCTGCACATCCCTGGGCACTACGGGACAATTTAGCACGGCAAATCCCAAGCTACCCACACGTCCCTGGGCACTACGGGACAATTTAGCACGGCCAATCCACCCTAACTGCACATCCCTGGGCACTACGGGACAATTTAGCACGGCCAACCCACCTAACCCGCACATCCCTGGGCACTACGGGACAATTTAGCACGGCCAATCCCACACTAACCTGCACATCCCGGGCACTACGGGACAATTTAGCACGGCCAATCCCACCCAAACCTGTACATCCCTGGGCACTACGGGACAAATTAGCACGGCCAATCCCACCCTAACCTGCACATCCCTGGGCACTACGGGGACAATTTAGCACGGCCAATCCCACCCTAACCTGTACATCCCTGGGCACTACGGGACAATTTAGCACGGCCAATCCCACCCTAACCCGCACATCCCTGGGCACTACGGGACAATTTAGCACGGCCAATCCCACCCTAACCTGCACATCCCTGGGCACTACGGGACAATTTAGCACGGTCAATCCCACCCTAACCTGAACATCCCTGGGCACTACGGGACAATTTAGCACGGCCAATCCCACCCTAACCCGCACATCCCTGGGCACTACGGGACAATTTAGCACGGCCAATCCCACCCTAACCTGCACATCCCTGGGCACTACGGGACAATTTAGCACGGCCAATCCCACCTTAACCTGCACATCCCTGGGCACTACGGGACAATTTAGCACGGCCAATCCCACCCTAACCTGCACATCCCTGGGCACTACGGGGACAATTTAGCACGGCCAATCCCACCCTAACCTGCACATCCCTGGGCACTACGGGACAATTTAGCACGGCCAATCCCACCCTAACCTGCACATCCCTGGGCACTACGGGACAATTTAGCACGGCCAATCCCACCAAACCTGCACATCCCTGGGCACTACGGGACAATTTAGCACGGCCAATCCCACCCTAACCTGTCCACCCCTGGGCACTACGGGACAATTTAGCACGGCCAATCCACCCTAACCTGCACATCCCTGGGCACTACGGGACAATTTAGCACGGCAATCCCACCCTAACCTGCACATCCCTGGGTACTACGGAACAATTTAGCACGGCCAATCCCACCCTAACCTGCACATCCCTGGGCACTACGGAACAATTTAGCACGGCCAATCCCACCCTAACCTGCACATCCCTGGGCACTACGGGACAATTTAGCACGACCAATCCCACCCTAACCTGCACATCCCTGGGCACTACGGGACAATTTAGCACGGCAAATCCCAAGCTAACCCACACATCCCTGGGCACTACGGGACAATTTAGCACGGCCAATCCACCCTAACCTGCACATCCCTGGGCACTACGGGACAATTTAGCACGGCCAACCCACCCTAACCCGCACATCCCTGGGCACTACGGGACAATTTAGCACGGCCAATCCCACACTAACCTGCACATCCCTGGGCACTACAGGGACAATTTAGCACGGCCAATCCACCCAAACCTGTACATCCCTGGGCACTACGGGGACAATTTAGCACGGCCAATCCCACCCTAACCTGCACATCCCTGGGCACCACGGGACAATTTAGCACGGCCAATCCCACCCTAACCTGTACATCCCTGGGCACTACGGGACAATTTAGCACGACCAATCCCACCCTAACCTGCACATCCCTGGGCACTACGGGACAATTTAGCACGGCCAATCCCACCCAAACTGCACATCCCTGGGCACTACGGGACAATTTAGCACGGCCAATCCCACCCTAACCTGCACATCCCTGGGCACTACGGGACAATTTAGCACGACCAATCCCACCCTAACCCGCACATCACTGGGCACTACGGGACAATTTAGCACGGCCAATCCCACCCTAACCTGCACATCCCTGGGCACTACGGGACAATTTAGCACGGCCAATCCACCCTAACCTGCACATCCCTAGGCACTACGGGACAATTTAGCATGACCAATCCCACCCTAACCTGCACATCCCTGGGCACTACGGGACAATTTAGCATGACCAATCCCACCCTAACCTGCACATCCCTGGGCACTACGGGGACAATTTAGCACGGCCAATCCCACCCTAACCTGTACATCCCTGGGCACTACGGGACAATTTAGCACGGCCAATCCCACCCTAACCTGCACATCCCTGGGCACTACGGGGACAATTTAGCACGGCCAATCCCACCCTAACCTGCACATCCCTGGGCACTATGGGACAATTTAGCACGGCCAATCCACCCTAACCTGCACATCCCTGGGCACTACGGGAAAATTTAGCACGGCCAATCCCACCCTAACCTGCACATCCCTGGGCACTACGGGGACAATTTAGCACGGCCAATCCCACCCTAACCTGTACATCCCTGGGCACTACGGGACAATTTAGCACGGCCAATCCCACCCTAACCTGCACATCCCTGGGCACTACGGGACAATTTAGCACGGCCAATCCCACCCTAACCTGCACATCCCTGGGCACTACGGGACAATTTAGCACGGCCAATCCCACCCTAACCTGCACATCCCTGGCACTACGGGACAATTTAGCACGGCCAATCCACCCTAACCTGTACATCCCTGGGCACTATGGGACAATTTAGCACGGCCAATCCCACCCTAACCTGTACATCCCTGGGCACTACAGGGACAATTTAGCACGGCCAATCCCACCCTAACCTGCACATCCCTGGGCACTACGGGACAATTTAGCACGGCCAATCCCACCCTAACCTGCACATCCCTGGGCACTACGGGACAATTTAGCACGGCCAATCCCAAACTAACCCACACATCCCTGGGCACTACGGGACAATTTAGCACGGCCAATCCACCCTAACCTGTACATCCCTGGGCACTATGGGACAATTTAGCACGGCCAATCCCACCCTAAACTGCACATCCCTGGGCACTACGGGACAATTTAGCACGGCAAATCCCACCCTAACCTGCACATCCCTGGGCACTACGGGACAATTTAGCACGGCCAATCCCACCCTAACCTGCACATCCCTGGGCACTACGGGACAATTTAGCACGGCCAATCCCACCCTAACCTGCACATCCCTGGCACTACGGGACAATTTAGCACGGCCAATCCCACCCTAACTGCACATCCCTGGGCACTACGGGACAATTTAGCACGGCCAATCCCACCCTAACCCGCACATCCCTGGGCACTACGGGACAATTTAGCACGGTCAATCCCAAACTAACCCGCACATCCCTGGGCACTACGGGACAATTTAGCACGGCCAATCCCACCCTAACCTGCACATCCCTGGGCACTACGGGACAATTTAGCACGGCCAATCCCACCCTAACCTGCACATCCCTGGGCACTACGGGGACAATTTAGCACGGCCAATCCCACCCTAACCCGCACATCCCTGGGCACTACGGGACAATTTAGCACGGCCAATCCCACCCAAACCTGCACATCCCTGGGCACTACGGGACAATTTAGCACGGCCAATCCCACCCTAACCTGTACATCCCTGGGCACTACGGACAATTTAGCACGGCCAATCCCACCCTAACCTGCACATCCCTGGGCACTACGGGACAATTTAGCACGACCAATCCCACCCTAACCTGCACATCCCTGGGCACTACGGGACAATTTAGCACGGCCAATCCCACCCTAACCTGCACATCCCTGGGCACTACGGGACAATTTAGCACGGCCAATCCCACCCTAACCTGCACATCCCTGGGCACTACGGGACAATTTAGCACGGCCAATCCCACCCTAACCTGCACATCCCTGGCACTACGGGACAATTTAGCACGGCCAATCCACCCTAACCTGTACATCCCTGGGCACTATGGGACAATTTAGCACGGCCAATCCCACCCTAACCTGTACACCCCAGGGCACTACGGGACAATTTAGCACGGCCAATCCCACCCTAACCCGCACATCCCTGGGCACTACGGGACAATTTAGCACGGCCAATCCCACCCTAACCTGCAAATCCCTGGGCACTACGGGGACAATTTAGCACGGCCAATCCCACCCTAACCTGCACATCCCTGGGCACTACGGGACAATTTAGCACGGCCAATCCAACCTAACCTCACATCCCTGGGCACTACGGACAATTTAGCACGGCCAATCCACCCTAACCTGTACATCCCTGGGCACTATGGGACAATTTAGCACGGCCAATCCCACCCTAAACTACACATCCCTGGGCACTACGGGACAATTTAGCACGGCCAATCCACCCTAACCTGCACATCCCGGGCACTACGGGACAATTTAGCACGGCCAATCCCACCCTAACCTGCACATCCCGGGCACTACGGGACAATTTAGCACGGCCAATCCCACCCTAACCTGCACATCCCTGGGCACTACGGGACAATTTAGCACGGCCAATCCCACCCTAACCTGCACATCCCTGGGCACTACGGGACAATTTAGCACGGCCAATCCCACCTAACCTGCACATCCCTGGGCACTACGGGACAATTTAGCACGGCCAATCCCACCCTAACCTGCACATCCCTGGGCACTACGGGGACAATTTAGCACGGCCAATCCCAAACTAACCTGCACATCCCTGGCACTACGGGACAATTTAGCACGGCCAATCCCACCCTAACCGCACATCCCTGGGCACTACGGGACAATTTAGCACGGCCAATCCCACCCTAACCTGCACATCCCTGGGCACTACGGGGACAATTTAGCACGGCCAATCCCACCCTAACCTGTACATCCCTGGGCACTATGGGGACAATTTAGCACGGCCAATCCCACCCTAACCCGCACATCCCTGGGCACTACGGGACAATTTAGCACGGCCAATCCCACCCAACCTGCACATCCCTGGGCACTACGGGACAATTTAGCACGGCCAATCCCACCCTAACCTGTACATCCCTGGGCACTACGGGACAATTTAGCACGGCCAATCCCACCCTAACCCGCACATCCCTGGGCACTACGGGACAATTTAGCACGGCCAAACCCACCCTAACCCGCACATCCCTGGGCACTACGGGACAATTTAGCACGGCCAATCCCACCCTAACCCGCACATCCCTGGGCACTACGGGACAATTTAGCACGGCAAATCCCAACCTAACCCACACATCCCTGGGCACTACGGGACAATTTAGCACGGCCAATCCACCCTAACTTGCACATCCCTGGGCACTACGGGGACAATTCAGCACGGCCAACCCACCCTAACCCGCACATCCCTGGGTACTACGGGACAATTTAGCACGGCCAATCCCACACTAACCTGCACATCCCTGGACACTACGGGACAATTTAGCACGGCCAATCCCACCCAAACCTGTACATCCCTGGGCACTACGGGACAATTTAGCACGGCCAATCCCACCCTAACCTGCACATCCCTGGGCACTACGGGGACAATTTAGCACGGCCAATCCCACCCTAACCTGTACATCCCTGGGCACTATGGGGACAATTTAGCACGGCCAATCCCACCCAAATCTGCACATCCCTGGGCACTACGGGACAATTTAGCACGGCCAATCCCACCCTAACCTGTACATCCCTGGGCACTACGTGACAATTTAGCACGACCAATCCCACCCTAACCTGCACATCACTGGGTACTACGGGGACAATTTAGCGCGGCCAATCCCACCCTAACCTGCACATCCCTGGGCACTACGGGACAATTTAGCACGGCCAATCCACCCTAACCTGCACATCCCTGGGCACTACGGGAAATTTAGCATGACCAATCCCACCCTAACCTGCACATCCCTGGGCACTACGGGACAATTTAGCACGGCCAATCCCACCCTCACCTGCACATCCCTGGGCACTACGGGACAATTTAGCACGGCCAATCCCACCCTAACCTGCACATCCCTTTGCACTACGGGGACAATTTAGCACGGCCAATCCCACCCTAACCTACACATCCCTGGGCACTACGGGACAATTTAGCACGGCCAATCCACCCTAACGTGCACATCCCTGGGCACTACGGGACAATTTAGCACGGCCAATCCCACCCTAACCTGTACATCCCTGGGCACTATGGGACAATTTAGCACGGCCAATCAACCCTAACACGCACATACCTGGTCTCTACAGGACAATTTAGCACGGCCAATCCCACCCGAACCTGTACATCCCTGGGCACTATGGGGACAATTTAGCACGGTCAATCCCACCCTAACCTGCACATCCCTGGGCACTACGGGACAATTTAGCACGGCCAATCCCACCCTAACCTGCACATCCCTTTGCACTACGGGACAATTTAGCACGGCCAATCCCACCCTAACCTGCACATCCCTGGGCACTACGGGACAATTTCGCACGACCAATCCCACCCTAACCCGCACATCCCTGGGCACTACGGGACAATTTAGCACGGCCAATCCCACCCAAACCTGCACATCCCTGGGCACTACGGGACAATTTAGCACGGCCAATCCCACCCTAACCTGTACATCCCTGGGCACTACGTGACAATTTAGCACGGCCAATCCCACCCTAACCCGCACATCCCTGGGTACTACGGGACAATTTAGCACGGCCAATCCCACCCTAACCTGCACATCTCTGGGCACTACGGGACAATTTAGCACGACCAATCCCACCCTAACCCGCACATCCCTGGGCACTACGGGACAATTTAGCACGGCAAATCCCAAGCTAACCCACACGTCCCTGGGCACTATGGGACAATTTAGCACGGCCAATCCACCCTAACTTGCACATCCCTGGGCACTACGGGGACAATTCAGCACGGCCAACCCACCCTAACCCGCACATCCCTGGGTACTACGGGACAATTTAGCAAGGCCAATCCCACACTAACCTGCACATCCCGGGGCACTACGGGACAATTTAGCACGGCCAATCCCACCCAAACCTGTACATCCCTGGGCACTACGGGACAAATTAGCACGGCCAATCCCACCCTAACCTGCACATCCCTGGGCACTACGGGGACAATTTAGCACGGCCAATCCCACCCT
The DNA here is from genome assembly GCF_020745735.1 of Hemiscyllium ocellatum. Taxonomy (NCBI): domain Eukaryota; kingdom Metazoa; phylum Chordata; class Chondrichthyes; order Orectolobiformes; family Hemiscylliidae; genus Hemiscyllium; species Hemiscyllium ocellatum. The sequence goes on along the minus strand of NW_026868475.1, from coordinate 30,183 downwards.
AACCTGTACATCCCTGGGCACTATGGGACAATTTAGCACGACCAATCCCACCCTAACCCGCACATCCCTGGGCACTACGGGACAATTTAGCACGGCCAATCCCACCCAAATCTGCACATCCCTGGGCACTACGGGACAATTTAGCACGGTCAATCCCACCCTAACCTGAACATCCCTGGGCACTACGTGACAATTTAGCACGACCAATCCCACCCTAACCCGCACATCACTGGGTACTACGGGACAATTTAGCACGGCCAATCCCACCCTAACCTGCACATCCCTGGGCACTACGGGACAATTTAGCACGGCCAATCCCACCTTAACTTGCACATCCCTGGGCACTACGGGACAATTTAGCACGGCCAATCCCACCCTAACCCGCACATCCCTGGGCACTACGGGGACAATTTAGCACGGCCAATCCCACCCTAACCCGCACATCCCTGGGCACTACGGGACAATTTAGCACGGCCAATCCCAAACTAACCCGCACATCCCTGGGCACTACGGGACAATTTAGCACGGCCAATCCCACCCAAATCTGCACATCCCTGGGCACTACGGGACAATTTAGCACGGCCAATCCCACCCTAACCTGTACACCCCTGGGCACTACGGGACAATTTAGCACGGCCAATCCCACCCTAACCCGCACATCCCTGGGTACTACGGAACAATTTAGCACGGCCAATCCCACCCTAACCTGCACATCCCTGGGCACTACGGGACAATTTAGCACGACCAATCCCACCCTAACCCGCACATCCCTGGGCACTACGGGACAATTTAGCACGGCAAATCCCAAGCTAACCCACACGTCCCTGGGCACTATGGGACAATTTAGCACGGCCAATCCACCCTAACTTGCACATCCCTGGGCACTACGGGGACAATTCAGCACGGCCAACCCACCCTAACCCGCACATCCCTGGGTACTACGGGACAATTTAGCACGGCCAATCCCACCCAAACCTGTACATCCCTGGGCACTACGGGACAATTTAGCACGGCCAATCCCACCCTAACCTGCACATCCCTGGGCACCACGGGACAATTTAGCACGGCCAATCCCACCCTAACCTGCACATCCCTGGGCACTATGGGGACAATTTAGCACGACCAATCCCACCCTAACCCGCACATCCCTGGGCACTACGGGACAATTTAGCACGGCCAATCCCACCCAAACCTGCACATCCCTGGGCACTACGGGACAATTTAGCACGGCCAATCCCACCCTAACCTGTACATCCCTGGGCACTACGTGACAATTTAGCACGACCAATCCCACCCTAACCCGCACATCACTGGGCACTACGGGACAATTTAGCACGGCCAATCCCACCCTAACCTGCACATCCCTGGGCACTACGGGACAATTTAGCACGGCCAATCCACCCTAACCTGCACATCCCTAGGCACTACGGGAAAATTTAGCATGACCAATCCCACCCTAACCTGCACATCCCTGGGCACTACGGGGACAATTTAGCACGGCCAATCCCACCCTCACCTGCACATCCCTGGGCACTACGGGACAAATTAGCACGGCCAATCCCACCCTAACCTGCACATCCCTGGGCACTACGGGACAATTTCGCACGGCCAATCCCACCCTAACCTGCACATCCCTGGGCACTACGGGGACAATTTAGCACGGCCAATCCCACCCTAACCTGCACATCCCTGGGCACTACAGGGACAATTTAGCACGGTCAATCCACCCTAACCTGCACATCCCTGGGCACTACAGGGACAATTTAGCACGGCAATCCACCCTAACCTGCACATCCCTGGGCACTACGGGACAATTTAGCACGGTCAATCCACCCTCACCTGCACATCCCTAGGCACTACGGGACAATTTAGCACGGTCAATCCACCCTAACCTGCACATCCCTGGGCACTACGGGGACACTTTAGCACGGCCAATCCCACCCTAACCTGCTCATCCCTGGGCACTACGGGGACAATTTAGCACGGCCAATCCCACCCTAACCTGCACATCCCTGGGCACTACAGGGACAATTTAGCACGGCCAATCCCACCCTAACCTGTACATCCCTGGGCACTGCGGGACAATTTAGCACGGCCAATCCCTCGTAACCTGTACATCCCTGGGCACTACGGGACAATTTAGCACGGTCAATCCACCCTAACCTGCGCATCCCTGGGCACTACGGGGACAATTTAGCACGGCCAATCCCACCCTAACCTGCACATCCCTGGGCACTACGGGGACAATTTAGCACGGTCAATCCACCCTAACCTGCACATCTCTGGGCACTACGGGGACAATTTAGCACGATCAATCCACCCTAACCTGCACATCCCTGGGCACTACGGGGACACTTTAGCACGGCCAATCCCACCCTAACCTGCACATCCCTGGGCACTACGGGACAATTTAGCACGGCCAATCCCACCCTAACCTGCACATCCCTGGGCACTACAGGGACAATTTAGCACGGTCAATCCACCCTAACCTGCACATCCCTGGGCACTACGGGACAATTTAGCACGGCCAAACCCACCCTAACCTGCACATCCCTGGGCACTACGGGACAATTTACCACGGCCAATCCCACCCAAACCTGCACATCCCTGGGCACTACGGGACAATTTAGCACGGCCAATCCCACCCTAACGTGTACATTGCTGGACAGTATGGGACAATCTAGCACGGCCAATCCCACCCTAACCCGCCCATCCCTGGGCACTACAGGGACAATTTAGCACGGTCAATCCACCCTAACCTGCACATCCCTGGGCACTACGGGACAATTTAGTACGGTCAATCCACCCTAACCTGCACATCCCTGGGCACTACGGGACAATTTAGCACGGCCAATCCCACCCTAACCTGCACATCCCTGGGCACTACGGGGACACTTTAGCACGGCCAATCCCACCCTAACCTGTACATCCCTGGGCACTATGGGGACAATTTAGCACGACCAATCCCACCCTAACCCGCACATCCCTGGGCACTACGGGACAATTTAGCACGGCCAATCCCACCCAAATCTGCACATCCCTGGGCACTACGGGACAATTTAGCACGGCCAATCCCACCCTAACCTGTACATCCCTGGGCACTACGTGACAATTTAGCACGGCCAATCCCACCCTAACCCGCACATCCCTGGGTACTACGGGACAATTTAGCACGGCCAATCCCACCCTAACCTGCACATCTCTGGGCACTACGGGACAATTTAGCACGACCAATCCCACCCTAACCCGCACATCCCTGGGCACTACGGGACAATTTAGCACGGCAAATCCCAAGCTAACCCACACGTCCCTGGGCACTACGGGACAATTTAGCACGGCCAATCCACCCTAACTTGCACATCCCTGGGCACTACGGGACAATTCAGCACGGCCAACCCACCCTAACCCGCACATCCCTGGGTACTACGGGACAATTTAGCACGGCCAATCCCACACTAACCTGCACATCCCGGGCACTACGGGACAATTTAGCACGGCCAATCCCACCCAAACCTGTACATTCCTGGGCACTACGGGGACAAATTAGCACGGCCAATCCCACCCTAACCTGCACATCCCTGGGCACTACGGGGACAATTTAGCACGGCCAATCCCACCCTAACCTGTACATCCCTGGGCACTATGGGGACAATTTAGCACGACCAATCCCACCCTAACCCGCACATCTCTGGGCACTACGGGACAATTTAGCACGGCCAATCCCACCCAAATCTGCACATCCCTGGGCACTACGGGACAATTTAGCACGGTCAATCCCACCCTAACCTGAACATTCCTGGGCACTACGTGACAATTTAGCACGACCAATCCCACCCTAACCCGCACATCACTGGGTACTACGGGACAATTTAGCACGGCCAATCCCACCCTAACCTGCACATCCCTGGGCACTACGGGACAATTTAGCACGGCCAATCCCACCTTAACTTGCACATCCCTGGGCACTACGGGACAATTTAGCACGGCCAATCCCACCCTAACCCGCACATCCCTGGGCACTACGGGGACAATTTAGCATGGTCAATCCCAAACTAACCCGCACATCCCTGGGCACTACGGGACAATTTAGCACGGCCAATCCCAAACTAACCCGCACATCCCTGGGCACTACGGGACAATTTAGCACGGCCAATCCCACCCAAATCTGCACATCCCTGGTCACTACGGGACAATTTAGCACGGCCAATCCCACCCTAACCTGTCCACCCCTGGGCACTACGGGACAATTTAGCACGGCCAATCCACCCTAACCTGCACATCCCTGGGCACTACGGGACAATTTAGCACGACCAATCCCACCCTAACCTGCACATCCCTGGGTACTACGGAACAATTTAGCACGGCCAATCCCACCCTAACCTGCACATCCCTGGGTACTACGGAACAATTTAGCACGGCCAATCCCACCCTAACCTGCACATCCCTGGGCACTACGGGACAATTTAGCACGACCAATCCCACCCTAACCCGCACATCCCTGGGCACTACGGGACAATTTAGCACGGCAAATCCCAAGCTAACCCACACGTCCCTGGGCACTATGGGACAATTTAGCACGGCCAATCCACCCTAACTTGCACATCCCTGGGCACTACGGGGACAATTCAGCACGGCCAACCCACCCTAACCCGCACATCCCTGGGTACTATGGGACAATTTAGCACGGCCAATCCCACACTAACCTGCACATCCCTGGGCACTACAGGGACAATTTAGCACGGCCAATCCCACCCAAACCTGTACATCCCTGGGCACTACGGGACAATTTAGCACGGCCAATCCCACCCTAACCTGCACATCCCTGGGCACCACGGGGACAATTTAGCACGGCCAATCCCACCCTAACCTGTACATCCCTGGGCACTATGGGGACAATTTAGCACGACCAATCCCACCCTAACCCGCACATCCCTGGGCACTACGGGACAATTTAGCACGGCCAATCCCACCCAAATCTGCACATCCCTGGGCACTACGGGACAATTTAGCACGGTCAATCCCACCCTAACCTGTACATCCCTGGGCACTACGTGACAATTTAGCACGACCAATCCCACCCTAACCCGCACATCACTGGGTACTACGGGACAATTTAGCACGGCCAATCCCACCCTAACCTGCACATCCCTGGGCACTACGGGACAATTTAGCACGGCCAATCCACCCTAACCTGCACATCCCTAGGCACTACGGGAAAATTTAGCATGACCAATCCCACCCGAACCTGCACATCCCTGGGCACTACGGGGACAATTTAGCATGACCAATCCCACCCTCACCTGCACATCCCTGGGCACTACGGGACAATTTAGCACGGCCAATCCCACCCTAACCTGTACATCCCTGGGCACTACGGGGACAATTTAGCACGGCCAATCCCACCCTAACCTGCACATCCCTGGGCACTACGGGGACAATTTAGCACGGCCAATCCCACCCTAACCTACACATCCCTGGGCACTATGGGACAATTTAGCACGGCCAATCCACCCTAACGTGCACATCCCTGGGCACTACGGGAAAATTTAGCATGACCAATCCCACCCTCACCTGCACAACCCTGGGCACTACGGGACAATTTAGCACGGTCAATCCCACCCTAACCTGTACATCCCTGGGCACTACGGGACAATTTAGCACGGCCAATCCCACCCTAACCTGTACATCCCTGGGCACTACGGGACAATTTAGCACGGCCAATCCCACCCTAACCTACACATCCCTGGGCACTACGGGACAATTTAGCACGGCCAATCCCACCCGAACCTGCACATCCCTGGGCACTACGGGACAATTTGGCACGGCCAATCCACCCTAAACTGTACATCCCTGGGCACTATGGGACAATTTAGCAAGGCCAATCCCACCCTAACCTGTACATCCCTGGGCACTACAGGGACAATTTAGCACGGCCAATCCCACCCTAACCTGCACATCCCTGGGCACTACGGGGACAATTTAGCACGGTCAATCCCACCCTAACCTGCACATCCCTGGGCACTACGGGACAATTTAGCACGGCCAATTCCAAACTAACCCACACATCCCTGGGCACTACGGGACAATTTAGCACGGCCAATCCACCCTAAACTGTACATCCCTGGGCACTACGGTACAATTTAGCACGGCAAATCCCACCCTAACCTGCACATCCCTGGGCACTACGGGACAATTTAGCACGGCAAATCCCACCCTAACCCGCACATCCCAGGGTACTACGGGACAATTTAGCACGGCCAATCCCACCCTAACCTGCACATCCCTGGGCACTACGGGACAATTTAGCACGGCCAATCCCACCCTAACCTGCACATCCCTGGGCACTACGGGACAATTTAGCACGGCCAATCCCACCTTAACTTGCACATCCCTGGGCACTACGGGACAATTTAGCACGGCCAATCCCACCCTAACCCGCACATCCCTGGGCACTACGGGACAATTTAGCACGGTCAGTCCCAAACTAACCCGCACATCCCTGGGCACTACGGGACAATTTAGCACGGCCAATCCCACCCTAACCTGCACATCCCTGGGCACCACGGGGACAATTTAGCACGGCCAATCCCACCCTAACCTGTACATCCCTGGGTACTATGGGGACAATTTAGCACGACCAATCCCACCCTAACCCGCACATCCCTGGGCACTACGGGACAATTTAGCACGGCCAATCCCACCCAAATCTGCACATCCCTGGGCACTACGGGACAATTTAGCACGGCCAATCCCACCCTAACCTGTACATCCCTGGGCACTACGTGACAATTTAGCGCGGCCAATCCCACCCTAACCCGCACATCCCTGGGTACTACGGGACAATTTAGCACGACCAATCCCACCCTAACCCGCACATCCCTGGGCACTACGGGACAATTTAGCACGGCCAATCCCACCCTAACCTGCACATCCCTGGGCACTACGGGACAATTTAGCACAGCCAATCCCACCCTAACCTGCACATCCCTGGGCACTACGGGACAATTTAGCACGGCCAATCCCACCCGAACCTGCACATCCCTGGGCACTACGGGACAATTTGGCACGGCCAATCCACCCTAAACTGTACATCCCTGGGCACTATGGGACAATTTAGCAAGGCCAATCCCACCCTAACCTGTACATCCCTGGGCACTACAGGGACAATTTAGCACGGCCAATCCCACCCTAACCTGCACATCCCTGGGCACTACGGGACAATTTAGCACGGTCAATCCCACCCTAACCTGCACATCCCTGGGCACTACGGGACAATTTAGCACGGCCAATTCCAAACTAACCCACACATCCCTGGGCACTACGGGACAATTTAGCACGGCCAATCCACCCTAAACTGTACATCCCTGGGCACTATGGGACAATTTAGCACGGCCAATCCCACCCTAAACTACACATCCCTGGGCACTACGGTACAATTTAGCACGGCAAATCCCACCCTAACCCGCACATCCCAGGGTACTACGGGACAATTTAGCACGGCCAATCCCACCTAACCTGCACATCCCAGGGTACTACGGGACAATTTAGCATGGCCAATCCCACCCTAACCTGCACATCCCTGGGCACTACGGGACAATTTAGCACGGCCAATCCCACCCTAACCTGCACATCCCTGGGCACTACGGGACAATTTAGCACGGCCAATCCCACCTTAACTTGCACATCCCTGGGCACTACGGGACAATTTAGCACGGCCAATCCCACCCTAACCCGCACATCCCTGGGCACTACGGGACAATTTAGCACGGCCAGTCCCAAACTAACCCGCACATCCCTGGGCACTACGGGACAATTTAGCACGGCCAATCCCAAACTAACCCGCACATCCCTGGGCACTACGGGACAATTTAGCACGGCCAATCCCACCCTAACCTGCACATCCCTGGGCACCACGGGGAAAATTTAGCACGGCCAATCCCACCCTAACCTGTACATCCCTGGGCACTATGGGGACAATTTAGCACGACCAATCCCACCCTAACCCGCACATCCCTGGGCACTACGGGACAATTTAGCACGGCCAATCCCACCCAAATCTGCACATCCCTGGGCACTACGGGACAATTTAGCACGGCCAATCCCACCCTAACCTGTACATCCCTGGGCACTACGTGACAATTTAGCGCGGCCAATCCCACCCTAACCCGCACATCCCTGGGTACTACGGGACAATTTAGCACGACCAATCCCACCCTAACCCGCACATCCCTGGGCACTACGGGACAATTTAGCACGACCAATCCCACCCTAACCCGCACATCCCTGGGCACTACGGGACAATTTAGCACGGCAAATCCCAAGCTAACCCACACGTCCCTGGGCACTATGGGACAATTTAGCACGGCCAATCCACCCTAACCTGCACATCCCTGGGCACTACGGGACAATTCAGCACGGCCAACCCACCCTAACCCGCACATCCCTGGGTACTACGGGACAATTTAGCACGGCCAATCCCACACTAACCTGCACATCCCTGGACACTACGGGACAATTTAGCACGGCCAATCCCACCCAAACCTGTACATCCCTGGGCACTACGGGGACAATTTAGCACGGCCAATCCCACCCTAACCTGCACATCCCTGGGCACTACGGGACAATTTAGCACGGCCAATCCCACCCTACCCTGTACATCCCTGGGCACTATGGGACAATTTAGCACGGCCAATCCCACCCAAATCTGCACATCCCTGGGCACTACGGGACAATTTAGCACGGTCAATCCCACCCTAACCTGTACATCCCTGGGCACTACGTGACAATTTAGCACGACCAATCCCACCCTAACCTGCACATCACTGGGTACTCGGGGGACAATTTAGCGCGGCCAATCCCACCCTAACCTGCACATCCCTGGGCACTACGGGACAATTTAGCACGGCCAATCCACCCTAACCTGCACATCCCTGGGCACTACGGGAAAATTTAGCATGACCAATCCCACCCTAACCTGCACATCCCTGGGCACTACGGGGACAATTTAGCACGGCCAATCCCACCCTCACCTGGACATCCCTGGGCACTACGGGGACAATTTAGCACGGCCAATCCCACCCTAACCTGCACATCCCTGGGCACTACGGGGACAATTTAGCACGGCCAATCCCACCCTAACCTACACATCCCTGGGCACTACGGGACAATTTAGCACGGCCAATCCACCCTAACGTGCACATCCCTGGGCACTACGGGGACAATTTAGCACGGCCAATCCCACCCTAACCTGTACATCCCTGGGCACTATGGGACAATTTAGCACGGCCAATCAACCCTAACACGCACATACCTGGTCTCTACAGGACAATTTAGCACGGCCAATCCCACCCGAACCTGTACATCCCTGGGCACTATGGGACAATTTAGCACGGTCAATCCCACCCTAACCTGCACATCCCTGGGCACTACGGGACAATTTAGCACGGCCAATCCCACCCTAACCTGCACATCCCTTTGCACTACGGGGACAATTTAGCACGGCCAATCCCACCCTAACCTGCACATCCCTGGGCACTACGGGACAATTTCGCACGACCAATCCCACCCTAACCCGCACATCCCTGGGCACTACGGGACAATTTAGCACGGCCAATCCCACCCAAATCTGCACATCCCTGGGCACTACGGGACAATTTAGCACGGCCAATCCCACCCTAACCTGTACATCCCTGGGCACTACGTGACAATTTAGCACGGCCAATCCCACCCTAACCCGCACATCCCTGGGTACTACGGGACAATTTAGCACGGCCAATCCCACCCTAACCTGCACATCTCTGGGCACTACGGGACAATTTAGCACGACCAATCCCACCCTAACCCGCACATCCCTGGGCACTACGGGACAATTTAGCACGGCAAATCCCAAGCTAACCCACACGTCCCTGGGCACTATGGGACAATTTAGCACGGCCAATCCACCCTAACTTGCACATCCCTGGGCACTACGGGGACAATTCAGCACGGCCAACCCACCCTAACCCGCACATCCCTGGGTACTACGGGACAATTTAGCACGGCCAATCCCACACTAACCTGCACATCCCGGGCACTACGGGACAATTTAGCACGGCCAATCCCACCCAAACCTGTACATTCCTGGGCACTACGGGGACAAATTAGCACGGCCAATCCCACCCTAACCTGCACATCCCTGGGCACTACGGGGACAATTTAGCACGGCCAATCCCACCCTAACCTGTACATCCCTGGGCACTATGGGGAAAATTTAGCACGACCAATCCCACCCTAACCCGCACATCCCTGGGCACTACGGGACAATTTAGCACGGCCAATCCCACCCAAATCTGCACATCCCTGGGCACTACGGGACAATTTAGCACGGTCAATCCCACCCTAACCTGAACATCCCTGGGCACTACGTGACAATTTAGCACGACCAATCCCACCCTAACCCGCACATCACTGGGTACTACGGGACAATTTAGCACGGCCAATCCCACCCTAACCTGCACATCCCTGGGCACTACGGGACAATTTAGCACGGCCAATCCCACCTTAACTTGCACATCCCTGGGCACTACGGGACAATTTAGCACGGCCAATCCCACCCTAACCCGCACATCCCTGGGCACTACGGGGACAATTTAGCACGGTCAATCCCAAACTAACCCGCACATCCCTGGGCACTACGGGACAATTTAGCACGGCCAATCCCAAACTAACCCGCACATCCCTGGGCACTACGGGACAATTTAGCACGGCCAATCCCACCCAAATCTGCACATCCCTGGGCACTACGGGACAATTTAGCACGGCCAATCCCACCCTAACCTGTACACCCCTGGGCACTACGGGACAATTTAGCACGGCCAATCCCACCCTAACCCGCACATCCCTGGGTACTACGGAACAATTTAGCACGGCCAATCCCACCCTAACCTGCACATCCCTGGGCACTACGGGACAATTTAGCACGACCAATCCCACCCTAACCCGCACATCCCTGGGCACTACGGGACAATTTAGCACGGCAAATCCCAAGCTAACCCACACGTCCCTGGGCACTATGGGACAATTTAGCACGGCCAATCCACCCTAACTTGCACATCCCTGGGCACTACGGGGACAATTCAGCACGGCCAACCCACCCTAACCCGCACATCCCTGGGTACTACGGGACAATTTAGCACGGCCAATCCCACCCAAACCTGTACATCCCTGGGCACTACGGGGACAATTTAGCACGGCCAATCCCACCCTAACCTGCACATCCCTGGGCACCACGGGGACAATTTAGCACGGCCAATCCCACCCTAACCTGTACATCCCTGGGCACTATGGGGACAATTTAGCACGACCAATCCCACCCTAACCCGCACATCCCTGGGCACTACGGGACAATTTAGCACGGCCAATCCCACCCAAATCTGCACATCCCTGGGCACTACGGGACAATTTAGCACGACCAATCCCACCCTAACCCGCACATCACTGGGTACTACGGGACAATTTAGCACGGCCAATCCCACCCTAACCTGCACATCCCTGGGCACTACGGGACAATTTAGCACGGCCAATCCACCCTAACCTGCACATCCCTAGGCACTACGGGAAAATTTAGCATGACCAATCCCACCCGAACCTGCACATCCCTGGGCACTACGGGACAATTTAGCACGGCCAATCCCACCCTAACCTGCACATCCCTGGGCACTACGGGGACAATTTAGCACGGCCAATCCCACCCTAACCTGTACATCCCTGGGCACTACGGGACAATTTAGCACGGCCAATCCCACCCTAACCTGCACATCCCTGGGCACTACGGGACAATTTAGCACAGCCAATCCCACCCTAACCTGCACATCCCTGGGCACTACGGGACAATTTAGCACGGCCAATCCCACCCGAACCTGCACATCCCTGGGCACTACGGGACAATTTGGCACGGCCAATCCACCCTAAACTGTACATCCCTGGGCACTATGGGACAATTTAGCAAGGCCAATCCCACCCTAACCTGTACATCCCTGGGCACTACAGGGACAATTTAGCACGGCCAATCCCACCCTAACCTGCACATCCCTGGGCACTACGGGGACAATTTAGCACGGTCAATCCCACCCTAACCTGCACATCCCTGGGCACTACGGGACAATTTAGCACGGCCAATTCCAAACTAACCCACACATCCCTGGGCACTACGGGACAATTTAGCACGGCCAATCCACCCTAAACTGTACATCCCTGGGCACTATGGGACAATTTAGCACGGCCAATCCCACCCTAAACTACACATCCCTGGGCACTACGGTACAATTTAGCACGGCAAATCCCACCCTAACCCGCACATCCCTGGGTACTACGGGACAATTTAGCACGGCCAATCCCACCCTAACCTGCACATCCCTGGGCACTACGGGACAATTTAGCACGGCCAATCCCACCCTAACCAGCACATCCCAGGGTACTACGGGACAATTTAGCATGGCCAATCCCACCCTAACCTGCACATCCCTGGGCACTACGGGACAATTTAGCACGGCCAATCCCACCCTAACCTGCACATCCCTGGGCACTACGGGACAATTTAGCACGGCCAATCCCACCTTAACTTGCACATCCCTGGGCACTACGGGACAATTTAGCACGGCCAATCCCACCCTAACCCGCACATCCCTGGGCACTACGGGGACAATTTAGCACGGTCAGTCCCAAACTAACCCGCACATCCCTGGGCACTACGGGACAATTTAGCACGGCCAATCCCAAACTAACCCGCACATCCCTGGGCACTACGGGACAATTTAGCACGGCCAATCCCACCCTAACCTGCACATCCCTGGGCACCACGGGGACAATTTAGCACGGCCAATCCCACCCTAACCTGTACATCCCTGGGCACTATGGGGACAATTTAGCACGACCAATCCCACCCTAACCCGCACATCCCTGGGCACTACGGGACAATTTAGCACGGCCAATCCCACCCAAATCTGCACATCCCTGGGCACTACGGGACAATTTAGCACGGCCAATCCCACACTAACCTGCACATCCCTGGACACTACGGGACAATTTAGCACGGCCAATCCCACCCAAACCTGTACATCCCTGGGCACTACGGGGACAATTTAGCACGGCCAATCCCACCCTAACCTGCACATCCCTGGGCACTACGGGACAATTTAGCACGGCCAATCCCACCCTACCCTGTACATCCCTGGGCACTATGGGGACAATTTAGCACGGCCAATCCCACCCAAATCTGCACATCCCTGGGCACTACGGGACAATTTAGCACGGCCAATCCCACCCTAACCTGCACATCCCTGGGCACTACGGGACAATTTAGCACGGCCAATCCCACCCTAACCTGCACATCCCTGGGCACTACGGGACAATTTAGCACGGCCAATCCCACCCGAACCTGCACATCCCTGGGCACTACGGGACAATTTGGCACGGCCAATCCACCCTAAACTGTACATCCCTGGGCACTATGGGACAATTTAGCAAGGCCAATCCCACCCTAACCTGTACATCCCTGGGCACTACAGGGACAATTTAGCACGGCCAATCCCACCCTAACCTGCACATCCCTGGGCACTACGGGGACAATTTAGCACGGTCAATCCCACCCTAACCTGCACATCCCTGGGCACTACGGGACAATTTAGCACGGCCAATTCCAAACTAACCCACACATCCCTGGGCCAAACGGGACAATTTAGCACGGCCAATCCACCCTAAACTGTACATCCCTGGGCACTATGGGACAATTTAGCACGGCCAATCCCACCCTAAACTACACATCCCTGGGCACTACGGTACAATTTAGCACGGCAAATCCCACCCTAACCCGCACATCCCAGGGTACTACGGGACAATTTAGCACGGCCAATCCCACCCTAACCTGCACATCCCAGGGTACTACGGGACAATTTAGCATGGCCAATCCCACCCTAACCTGCACATCCCTGGGCACTACGGGACAATTTAGCACGGCCAATCCCACCCTAACCTGCACATCCCTGGGCACTACGGGACAATTTAGCACGGCCAATCTCACCTTAACTTGCACATCCCTGGGCACTACGGGACAATTTAGCACGGCCAATCCCACCCTAACCCGCACATCCCTGGGCACTACGGGGACAATTTAGCACGGTCAGTCCCAAACTAACCCGCACATCCCTGGGCACTACGGGACAATTTAGCACGGCCAATCCCAAACTAACCCGCACATCCCTGGGCACTACGGGACAATTTAGCACGGCCAATCCCACCCTAACCTGCACATCCCTGGGCACCACGGGACAATTTAGCACGGCCAATCCCACCCTAACCTGTACATCCCTGGGCACTATGGGGACAATTTAGCACGACCAATCCCACCCTAACCCGCACATCCCTGGGCACTACGGGACAATTTAGCACGGCCAATCCCACCCAAATCTGCACATCCCTGGGCACTACGGGACAATTTAGCGCGGCCAATCCCACCCTAACCCGCACATCCCTGGGTACTACGGGACAATTTAGCACGACCAATCCCACCCTAACCCGCACATCCCTGGGCACTACGGGACAATTTAGCACGGCAAATCCCAAGCTAACCCACACGTCCCTGGGCACTATGGGACAATTTAGCACGGCCAATCCACCCTAACTTGCACATCCCTGGGCACTACGGGGACAATTCAGCACGGCCAACCCACCCTAACCCGCACATCCCTGGGTACTACGGGACAATTTAGCACGGCCAATCCCACACTAACCTGCACATCCCTGGACACTACGGGACAATTTAGCACGGCCAATCCCACCCAAACCTGTACATCCCTGGGCACTACGGGGACAATTTAGCACGGCCAATCCCACCCTAACCTGCACATCCCTGGGCACTACGGGGACAATTTAGCACGGCCAATCCCACCCTACCCTGTACATCCCTGGGCACTATGGGGACAATTTAGCACGGCCAATCCCACCCAAATCTGCACATCCCTGGGCACTACGGGACAATTTAGCACGGTCAATCCCACCCTAACCTGTACATCCCTGGGCACTACGTGACAATTTAGCACGACCAATCCCACCCTAACCTGCACATCACTGGGTACTCGGGGGACAATTTAGCACGGCCAATCCCACCCTAACCTGCACATCCCTGGGCACTACGGGACAATTTAGCACGGCCAATCCACCCTAACCTGCACATCCCTGGGCACTACGGGAAAATTTAGCATGACCAATCCCACCCTAACCTGCACATCCCTGGGCACTACGGGACAATTTAGCACGGCCAATCCCACCCTCACCTGCACATCCCTGGGCACTACGGGGACAATTTAGCACGGCCAATCCCACCCTAACCTGCACATCCCTGGGCACTACGGGACAATTTAGCACGGCCAATCCCACCCTAACCTACACATCCCTGGGCACTACGGGACAATTTAGCACGGCCAATCCCACCCTAACCTGCACATCCCTGGGCACTACGGGACAATTTAGCACGGCCAATCTCACCTTAACTTGCACATCCCTGGGCACTACGGGACAATTTAGCACGGCCAATCCCACCCTAACCCGCACATCCCTGGGCACTACGGGGACAATTTAGCACGGTCAGTCCCAAACTAACCCGCACATCCCTGGGCACTACGGGACAATTTAGCACGGCCAATCCCAAACTAACCCGCACATCCCTGGGCACTACGGGACAATTTAGCACGGCCAATCCCACCCTAACCTGCACATCCCTGGGCACCACGGGGACAATTTAGCACGGCCAATCCCACCCTAACCTGTACATCCCTGGGCACTATGGGGACAATTTAGCACGACCAATCCCACCCTAACCCGCACATCCCTGGGCACTACGGGACAATTTAGCACGGCCAATCCCACCCAAATCTGCACATCCCTGGGCACTACGGGACAATTTATCGCGGCCAATCCCACCCTAACCCGCACATCCCTGGGTACTACGGGACAATTTAGCACGACCAATCCCACCCTAACCCGCACATCCCTGGGCACTACGGGACAATTTAGCACGGCAAATCCCAAGCTAACCCACACGTCCCTGGGCACTATGGGACAATTTAGCACGGCCAATCCACCCTAACTTGCACATCCCTGGGCACTACGGGACAATTTAGCACGGCCAACCCACCCTAACCCGCACATCCCTGGGTACTACGGGACAATTTAGCACGGCCAATCCCACACTAACCTGCACATCCCTGGACACTACGGGACAATTTAGCACGGCCAATCCCACCCAAACCTGTACATCCCTGGGCACTACGGGGACAATTTAGCACGGCCAATCCCACCCTAACCTGCACATCCCTGGGCACTACGGGGACAATTTAGCACGGCCAATCCCACCCTACCCTGTACATCCCTGGGCACTATGGGGACAATTTAGCACGGCCAATCCCACCCAAATCTGCACATCCCTGGGCACTACGGGACAATTTAGCACGGTCAATCCCACCCTAACCTGTACATCCCTGGGCACTACGTGACAATTTAGCACGACCAATCCCACCCTAACCTGCACATCACTGGGTACTCGGGGGGCAATTTAGCACGGCCAATCCCACCCTAACCTGCACATCCCTGGGCACTACGGGACAATTTAGCACGGCCAATCCACCCTAACCTGCACATCCCTGGGCACTACGGGAAAATTTAGCATGACCAATCCCACCCTAACCTGCACATCCCTGGGCACTACGGGGACAATTTAGCACGGCCAATCCCACCCTCACCTGCACATCCCTGGGCACTACGGGGACAATTTAGCACGGCCAATCCCACCCTAACCTGCACATCCCTGGGCACTACGGGACAATTTAGCACGGCCAATCCCACCCTAACCTACACATCCCTGGGCACTACGGGACAATTTAGCACGGCCAATCCACCCTAACGTGCACATCCCTGGGCACTACGGGACAATTTAGCACGGCCAATCCCACCCTAACCTGTACATCCCTGGGCACTATGGGACAATTTAGCACGGCCAATCAACCCTAACACGCACATACCTGGTCTCTACAGGACAATTTAGCACGGCCAATCCCACCCGAACCTGTACATCCCTGGGCACTATGGGGACAATTTAGCACGGTCAATCCCACCCTAACCTGCACATCCCTGGGCACTACGGGACAATTTAGCACGGCCAATCCCACCCTAACCTGCACGTCGCTGGGCACTACGGGGACAAGTTAGCACGGCCAATCCCACCCTAACCTGCACATCCCTTTGCACTACGGGGACAATTTAGCACGGCCAATCCCACCCTAACCTGCACATCCCTGGGCACTACGGGACAATTTCGCACGGCCAATCCCACCCTAACCTGCACATCCCTGGGCACTACGGGGACAATTTAGCACGGCCAATCCCACCCTAACCTGCACATCCCTGGGCACTACGGGACAATTTAGCACGGCCAATCCCACCCTGACCTGCACGTCCCTGGGCACTCGGGGACAATTTAGCACGGCCAATCCCACCCTAACCTGCACATCCCTGGGCACTACGGGACAATTTAGCACGGCCAATCCCACCCTAACCTGTACATCCCTGGGCACTACGGGACAATTTAGCACGGCCAATCCCACCCTAACCTGCACATCCCTGGGCACTACAGGGACAATTTAGCACGGTCAATCCACCCTAACCTGCACATCCCTGGGCACTACGGGTCAATTTAGCACGGCCAATCCCACCCTAACCTGCACATCCCTGGGCACTACGGGACAATTTAGCACGGCCAATGCCACCATTACCTGTACATCCCTGGGCACTACAGGACAATTTAGCACGGCCAATCCCACCCTAACCTGTACATCCCTGGGCACTGCGGGACAATTTAGCACGGCCAATCCCACCCTAACCTGTACATCCCTGGGCACTATGGGGACAATTTAGCACGGCCAATCCACCCTAACCTGCACATCCCTGGGCACTATGGGGACAATTTAGCACGGCCAATCCCACCCTAACCTGTACATCCCTGGGCACTACGGGACAATTTACCACGGCCAATCCCACCCTAACCTGCACATCCCTGGGCACTACGGGACAATTTAGCACGGCCAATCCCACCCTAACGTGTACATTGCTGGACAGTATGGGACAATTTAGCACGGCCAATCCCACCCTAACCTGCACATCCCTGGGCACTACGGGACAATTTCGCACGGCCAATCCCACCCTAACCTGCACATCCCTGGGCACTACGGGGACAATTTAGCACGGCCAATCCCACCCTAACCTGCACATCCCTGGGCACTACGGGACAATTTAGCACGGCCAATCCCACCCTGACCTGCACGTCCCTGGGCACTCGGGGACAATTTAGCACGGCCAATCCCACCCTAACCTGCACATCCCTGGGCACTACGGGACAATTTAGCACGGCCAATCCCACCCTAACCTGTACATCCCTGGGCACTACGGGGACAATTTAGCACGGTCAATCCACCCTAACCTGCACATCCCTGGGCACTACGGGGACAATTTAGCACGGTCAATCCACCCTCACCTGCACATCCCTGGGCACTACGGGGACAATTTAGCACGGTCAATCCACCCTAACCTGCACATCCCTGGGCACTACGGGGACACTTTAGCACGGCCAATCCCACCCTAACCTGCTCATCCCTGGGCACTATGGGGACAATTTAGCACGGCCAATCCCACCCTAACCCGCCCATCCCTGGGCACTACAGGGACAATTTAGCACGGTCAATTCACCCTAACCTGCACATCCCTGGGCACTACGGGGACAATTTAGCACGGTCAATCCACCCTAACCTGCACATCCCTGGGCACTACGGGGACAATTTAGCACGGCCAATCCCACCATTACCTGTACATCCCTGGGCACTACGGGACAATTTAGCACGGCCAATCCCACCATTACCTGTACATCCCTGGGCACTACAGGACAATTTAGCACGGCCAATCCCACCCTAACCTGTACATCCCTGGGCACTGCGGGACAATTTAGCACGGCCAATCCCACCCTAACCTGTACATCCCTGGGCACTATGGGGACAATTTAGCACGGCCAATCCACCCTAACCTGCACATCCCTGGGCACTATGGGGACAATTTAGCACGGCCAATCCCACCCTAACCTGTACATCCCTGGGCACTGCGGTACAATTTAGCACGACCAATCCCACCCTAACCCGCACATCCCTGGGCACTACGGGACAATTTAGCACGACCAATCCCACCCTAACCCGCACATCCCTGGGCACTACGGGACAATTTAGCACGGCAAATCCCAAGCTAACCCACACGTCCCTGGGCACTATGGGACAATTTAGCACGGCCAATCCACCCTAACTTGCACATCCCTGGGCACTACGGGGACAATTCAGCACGGCCAACCCACCCTAACCCGCTCATCCCTGGGTACTACGGGACAATTTAGCACGGCCAATCCCACACTAACCTGCACATCCCTGGACACTACGGGACAATTTAGCACGGCCAATCCCACCCAAACCTGCACATCCCTGGGCACTACGGGGACAATTTAGCACGGCCAATCCCACCCTAACCTGCACATCCCTGGGCACTACGGGGACAATTTAGCACGGCCAATCCCACCCTAACCTGTACATCCCTGGGCACTATGGGGACAATTTAGCACGGCCAATCCCACCCAAATCTGCACATCCCTGGGCACTACGGGACAATTTAGCACGGTGAATCCCAACCTAACCTGTACATCCCTGGGCACTACGTGACAATTTAGCACGACCAATCCCACCCTAACCTGCACATCACTGGGTACTACGGGACAATTTAGCACGGCCAATCCCACCCGAACCTGCACATCCCTGGGCACTACGGGACAATTTGGCACGGCCAATCCACCCTAACCTGCACATCCCTGGGCACTACGGGAAAATTTAGCATGACCAATCCCACCCTAACCTGCACATCCCTGGGCACTACGGGGACAATTTAGCACGGCCAATCCCACCCTAACCTGCACATCCCTGGGCACTACGGGGACAATTTAGCACGGCCAATCCCACCCTAACCTACACATCCCTGGGCACTACGGGACAATTTAGCACGGCCAATCCACCCTAACGTGCACATCCCTGGGCACTACGGGGACAATTTAGCACGGCCAATCAACCCTAACACGCACATACCTGGTCTCTACAGGACAATTTAGCACGGCCAATCCCACCCGAACCTGTACATCCCTGGGCACTATGGGGACAATTTAGCACGGTCAATCCCACCCTAACCTGCACATCCCTGGGCACTACGGGGACAATTTAGCACGGTCAATCCACCCTCACCTGCACATCCCTAGGCACTACGGGGACAATTTAGCACGGCCAATCCCACCCTAACCTGTACATCCCTGGGCACTACGGGGACAATTTAGCACGGTCAATCCCACCCTAACCTGCTCATCCCTGGGCACTATGGGGACAATTTAGCACGGCCAATCCCACCCTAACCCGCCCATCCCTGGGCACTACAGGGACAATTTAGCACGGTCAATCCACCCTAACCTGCACATCCCTGGGCACTACGGGGACAATTTAGCACGGCCAATCCCACCATTACCTGCACATCCCTGGGCACTACAGGACAATTTAGCACGGCCAATCCCACCCTAACCTGCACATCCCTGGGCACTACGGGACAATTTAGCACGGCCAATGCCACCATTACCTGTACATCCCTGGGCACTACAGGACAATTTAGCACGGCCAATCCCACCCTAACCTGTACATCCCTGGGCACTGCGGGACAATTTAGCACGGCCAATCCCACCCTAACCTGTACATCCCTGGGCACTATGGGGACAATTTAGCACGGCCAATCCACCCTAACCTGCACATCCCTGGGCACTATGGGGACAATTTAGCACGGCCAATCCCACCCTAACCTGTACATCCCTGGGCACTACGGGACAATTTACCACGGCCAATCCCACCCTAACCTGCACATCCCTGGGCACTACGGGACAATTTAGCACGGCCAATCCCACCCTAACGTGTACATTGCTGGACAGTATGGGACAATTTAGCACGGCCAATCCCACCATAACCTGCACATCCCTGGGCACTACGGGACAATTTAGCACGGCCAATCCCACCCTAACCTGCACATCCCTGGGCACGACGGGTCAATTTAGCACGGCCAATGCCACCCTAACCTGCACATCCCTGGGCACTACGGGGACAATTTAGCACGGCCAATCCCACCGGAACCTGTACATCCCTGGGCACTGTGGGACAATTTAGCAAGGCCAATCCACCCTAACCTGCACATCCCTGGGCACTACGGGGACAATTTAGCAAGGCCAATCCACCCTAACGTGCACATCCCTGGGCACTACGGGACAATTTAGCACGGCCAATCCCACCCTATCCTGTACATCCCTGGGCACTACGGGACAATTTAGCACGGTCAATCCCACCCTAACCTGCACATCCCTGGGCACTACGAGGACAAGTTAGCACGGCCAATTCCACCGTAACCTGCACATCCCTGGGCACTACGGGACAATTTAGCACGGCCAATCCCACCCTAACCCGCACATCCCTGGGCACTACGGGGACAATTTAGCACGGCCAATTCCACCCTAACCTGCACATCCCTGGGCACTACGGGGACAATTTAGCACGGCCAATCCCGCCCTAACCTGTACATCCCTGGGCACTACGGGACAATTTAGCACGGCCAATCCCACCCTAACCTGTACATCCCTGGGCACTACGGGACAATTTAGCACGGCCAATCCCGCCCTAACCTGCACATCCCTGGGCACTACGGGACAATTTAGCACGGCCAATCCCGCCCTAACCTGCACATCCCTGGGCACTACGGGACAATTTAGCACGGCCAATCCCGCCCTAACCTGCACATCCCTGGGCACTACGGGACAATTTAGCACGGCCAATCCCGCCCTAACCTGCACATCCCTGGGCACTACGGGACAATTTAGCACGGCCAATCCCGCCCTAACCTGCACATCTTCGGATTGTTGGAGGAGAACCGTGTGGAACCCCACAGGGGGAGTGGGGAGAATCTGGAAACTGCAGACAGTCAGAAGGTAGCCCGAGGATGGAATCGAACCCGTGTCTCTGGCACTGTGAGGCAGCTGCGCTGACCCCTGAGCTGCACTAAACTCTAACCCTCAGGTTCTGGCCTGGTCAGTGCCGGGGATTGAACCTGAGACCTTGGCCACACTATAATCGACCATCCAAGGGGGCTGAGGGGTTCTGTTCACTCTGGGACAGCTGGGGGGTGGGGGGGGGGGGGGGGGGGGGGGTGGGGGCGGGTCATTGGAAACCCTCCACCTCATCTCCCGTTATTTCACCCGTAATGTTACCAGGGTCTCTGCACCGGGAGTCTCATGGCCAGGGATGTTGCCTGGAAATGCTCCACCCACCCTCACCCCCACACAAGGGCCTGTCCCTCCTACACCTATCGGGAAGCTCTCTGCACGCTCCCTTCCTTCCCCCTCCCACCCTGATGTATTCCCGCCAGGCCCTAGGTCTAACTGACCAACCACCCTCACAGGAGCACGGCCAGGAATGTAAAGAATTGACAAGACCGTCTGAAATGTGGATTCACGATCGTGGGAAATCTGCGCCCTCACCGCCCCCTTCTCCTGGG
>NW_026868475.1:0-2500 GCF_020745735.1 Hemiscyllium ocellatum | reverse complement strand
TGTCCCTGGGTCTGTGACCCCCCCCCCCTCACTGTGTCTATGTGACTCCCTCCCCCCCCCCCCCCCCAGGATGGTGTCCCTGGGTCAGTGACCCCCCCCGACACTGTGTCTATGTGACTCCCTCCCCCTCCCCCCCCAGGATGGTGTCCCTGGGTCTGTTCCCCCCCCCTCACTGTGTCTATGTGACTCCCTCCCTCCCCCCCCCAGGATGGTGTCCCTGGGTCTGTCCCCCCCCCCCCCTCACTGTGTCTATGTGACTCCCTCCCTCCCCCCCCCAGGATGGTGTCCCTGGGTCTGTTCCCCCCCCCTCACTGTGTCTATGTGACTCCCTCCCTCCCCCCCCCCAGGATGGTGTCCCTGGGTCTGTCCCCCCCCCCCTCACTGTGTCTATGTGACTCCCTCCCTCCCCCCCCCCCAGGATGGTGTCCCTGGGTCTGTCCCCCCCCCCTCACTGTGTCTATGTGACTCCCTCCCCCCCCCCCCCCCCCCAGGATGGTGTCCCTGGGTCAGTGACCCCCCCCGACACTGTGTCTATGTGACTCCCTCCCCCTCCCCCCAGGATGGTGTCCCTGGGTCTGTCCCCCCCCCCTCACTGTGTCTATGTGACTCCCTCCCCCCCCCCCCCCCCAGGATGGTGTCCCTGGGTCAGTGACCCCCCCTCACTGTGTCTATGTGACTCCCTCCCCCTCCCCCCAGGATGGTGTCCCTGGGTCTGTTCCCCCCCCCTCACTGTGTCTATGTGACTCCCTCCCTCCCCCCCCCCAGGATGGTGTCCCTGGGTCTGTCCCCCCCCCCCTCACTGTGTCTATGTGACTCCCTCCCTCCCCCCCCCCCCAGGATGGTGTCCCTGGGTCTGTCCCCCCCCCCCCCTCACTGTGTCTATGTGACTCCCTCCCCCTCCCCCTCCCCCCCCCAGGATGATGTCCCTGGGTCTGTTCCCCCCCCCTCACTGTGTCTATGTGACTCCCTCCCCCCCCAGGATGATGTCCCTGGCTCTGTTCCCCCCCTCACTGTGTCTATGTGACTCCCTCCCCCCCAGGATGATGTCCCTGGCTCTGTTCCCCCCCCCCTCACTGTGTCTATGTGACTCCCTCCCCCCCAGGATGATGTCCCTGGCTCTGTTCCCCCCCCTCACTGTGTCTATGTGACTCCCTCCCCCTCCCCCCCCCAGGATGATGTCCCTGGGTCTGTTCCCCCCCCCTCACTGTGTCTATGTGACTCCCTCCCCCCCCAGGATGATGTCCCTGGCTCTGTTCCCCCCCTCACTGTGTCTATGTGACTCCCTCCCCCCCAGGATGGTGTCCCTGGCTCTGTTCCCCCCCCTCACTGTGTCTATGTGACTCCCTCCCTCCCCCCAGGATGATGTCCCTGGGTCTGTGACCCCCCCCCTCACTGTGTCTATGTGACTCCCTCCCCCCCCCCCCCCCCCAGGATGGTGTCCCTGGGTCTGTTCCCCCCCCTCACTGTGTCTATGTGACTCCCTCCCCCCCAGGATGGTGTCCCTGGGTCTGTGACCCCCCCTCACTGTGTCTATGTGACTCCCTCCCCCCAGGATGATGTCCCTGGCTCTGTTTCCCCCCCCCTCACTGTGTCTATGTGTCTCCCTCCCCCCAGGATGATGTCCCTGGCTCTGTTCCCCCCCCCCTCACTGTGTCTATGTGACTCCCTCCCCCCCCCCCAGGATGGTGTCCCTGGGTCTGTCCCCCCCCCCTCACTGTGTCTATGTGACTCCCTCCCCCTCCCCCCCCAGGATGGTGTCCCTGGGTCAGTGACCCCCCCTCACTGTGTCTATGTGACTCCCTCCCCCTCCCCCCAGGATGGTGTCCCTGGGTCTGTTCCCCCCCCCTCACTGTGTCTATGTGACTCCCTCCCTCCCCCCCCCCAGGATGGTGTCCCTGGGTCTGTCCCCCCCCCCCCTCACTGTGTCTATGTGACTCCCTCCCTCCCCCCCCCCCCAGGATGGTGTCCCTGGGTCTGTCCCCCCCCCCTCACTGTGTCTATGTGACTCCCTCCCCCTCCCCCTCCCCCCCCCAGGATGATGTCCCTGGGTCTGTTCCCCCCCCCTCACTGTGTCTATGTGACTCCCTCCCCCCCCAGGATGATGTCCCTGGCTCTGTTCCCCCCCCTCACTGTGTCTATGTGACTCCCTCCCCCCAGGATGATGTCCCTGGCTCTGTTCCCCCCCCCTCACTGTGTCTATGTGACTCCCTCCCCCTCCCCCCAGGATGATGTCCCTGGGTCTGTGACCCCCCCCCCTCACTGTGTCTATGTGACTCCCTCCCCCCCAGGATGATGTCCCTGGCTCTGTTCCCCCCCCCCTGCACCAACGGCTGGGTCACCCTCTACGAGGCGAACAACGAGCTGGTGATGGGACCCCACTCCGAGGAAGACGTGGCTGCGTTTCACCTCCAGGTGAGAGGCAACGTAAGGCTCCCTCTACACTGTCCCCCACTCCCAGGGACTGCAGGGGGGTTAGATACAGAGTAAAGCTCCCTCTACA